>NW_015164743.1:133808-134420 GCF_001447785.1 Gekko japonicus
CAAGTCAGATGAAGCCGGTGCGCACCGGAGCCATCAAGCCTCAAGCCGTCAAAGTGGAGGAGAGCAAGCGCTAGTTGACGGCGCCCCCCCGGATGCCCGCCGGCTCGTTCTGCCGGACTGAGAGAGAGAGTGAGAGAGAGAGAGGGCCCTGCCGATCTCCCTGCGTTTCTCCTTCATTTCTCCCACCGGATGTGCTGAGAGACTCGCCAGATGTGCAGCTCACCACCAGGATAACAGCTGTCCAAAGCAACCTGTTCCGAGTCCTCCTCCCAACAAAGCAATTATCGAACCGTGGATTTTGATATTGGCTGCTTGCTTTAAGAAAAGGCGACCCACCCTGTCCCTATCCCTGTGACTGTTGAGCGGCTCCAGCCATGTTCTTTCCCTCGTTCCCACACTCACGCATAGCAGCGATTTGCTCTTTTGGTAAAGCCCGCCCCACCCCACCCCCTCCTCCTAACTTCTGTCTCAGCAGAGTGGCAACAGGAGGGAGGGGAGTGCCCGGGAAGCTTTTTGAAAAGACAGCTGAGGGTTTCTAAGCAAAACAGAACGCTGTGTCTTTGTTCAATGGCTGGACTTTTATATGTTCTCTCATATTGCCCCCCCCCCCGC
>NW_015164743.1:134522-138128 GCF_001447785.1 Gekko japonicus
AGAAACCACCAGCTTTCCTCATGCAAGGTTCTCCCCCATGGAGTCATCAATACAGGGTTTAGGTTGGTTTTTCGTAACTTCCCGGAAACTTCGTTTGGGAGGGGGGGGATTTGTCTCTCTGGAAATCTTAGCCAGTGTAGAATCGCGAAGGAAGCCCCTTGCCTTGCATGAATCAGGCGCTGGCTAGAGGCAGTGAGGTTTTCCTGGACTACTTATGGTGGTCGAGAACTTGCCTCCCCCCCCTCCCCCCAACGCACACATGCTTTTGGTCTCTGTGCTTGCCATTACTTCAGGCTCCTTCTCCCACCTTAACCGAAATGTTTTGGTTCTTTTTACTTTCTCTCCCCCTCCTTCACCCCACCTTCTCGGCTTTTCTTTTCTGCTTGTACCAAAGCAAATCAGTAGAAACACTTCTGCCTTAGCAAGCCATAGCAGACAAAAGACTCGAAGGGAAAAGAGAACTCACTGTGGGCAGGACAGTTAATTTTATCCTCTTTTTTTCCCCGATTCACTCCCCTTCCCCGCTCTCAGTTGCCTTTCTGAGCTACCAGTCATAGCTCCCAGGCAACGTGGCATTTGACTGTCAGGCATCCCGAAGGCAGGATTACGGAGGATTCAGTTTCCATACATGGGCTTGGGTTCAAAAGATACCAGAAGTCTCAGAGGCACTTAAGTTGCCCCTTTGGTTTTTAACTCTTAAACTTTGTGAAGACATAAAAGGGGGGGGGGGACTCGCTTTCTCTCATCACCAGTAGCTTGCTAGCTGTGAACTGTCTCAGCAGCGTTTGAGAAGGTATCAAGCCAGTCGTGTCGCTGGTAGTTCCAAAGATGACATTTTGAACAAAGAATGTATATGCGAATGGGAGGATCTGAAAGGTCTGGTTCTGAAGAGCACGTCCTCCTGGGTTTCTTAAAAGATGCGTTTGAATTTTCTTGAGCTGGGTATAAATCGTAATGTTTATGCAATAGCCGTAGGTTCAGACTACTAAGCTTGTTTAGCTTAGTCAGAGCGATGCTGTCTCTTCACGTGTGTGTCCCTTTATAGGAAACGACCAAGGAGTTTCAGATAGATGGTACTTTAAAAAAGAAAATTAAAATTAAATGAATTACCCTTTTTGGGGGGCGGGGGGTTATTTCTCGGGGGTTTTGGCTTTTATGGCAAGAGCGTTCTTCCCTGCCTCTAGCATCTTAATAGTGGTTTGAGGTTTAGAAATATTGAGGTCTAAGATGTATTTCACTGTTCTTTCCAAGGGTCCCGTTATTTCCTTCCACCCCTGCTTCCCCCAAGCGTTTCAAAAGATGTGGCGTTAGCGACCCAGTATGATCTGCCCCCCCTCCCCCCTTGCTTTGTGCCTCCCCTATGAAATATTGTCAGGAATTGATTTTTTTTTTGGTGTGAATCTGCTTCATCAGACACCCTCCTTTTTTTTCTTTTTTGCCCCCTTTTCTTGCTCAGCTGGTTCCATCCAAACCTTTAATGAGATTAAATCCTGCTACTATTGGCGTGTTCCTTTGCACACTCTCGACGCATTTGAAAAGACACAAACGTTTCCTGCTTTTTGTATATGACTTCTCGACAGATCCTTTGCAGTTGGGGTGAGGGAGGGGGGAACTGGGTCTGTCACTAGTTGCAAGATTTGCAGAAACTCTTGATGTAAATTTAATCAGTACTTACTATTGAGGGGGGGAAGGTGTGCCCCTCTCTTACCCCCATGGCTCTCTGCCCCCCCCCAAAACAAAACACTAGAATTTATTTATACGTATTTGATGTCGTAGATCTAGGTGAAAAAGTAAATGTTTCACTGCTCTATTTATATATTATGTCTGAACTTATTCTGTGCAGGAAAGGCCAAGAAATAACCCATAATTTTCATTGCCTTTTCCCCCTCCTTCAATTTGCATGACTGCTGGCGGCAGTTTACAAGACTCGTTTTTAGCACCAAGAGCCGTTCCTAGAGCCCTTTTTTTAAATAAAAAGATGCAGTGTCTCTCTTTCTTTGCCAGTTTATTATCTTTTCTTTTTTTTTAGCTTTAGCATTCTGTAATAATGTTGAAAATCTGTGGAGGGGGGAGAGCCATCTCCGCTTCCTTCTGGGCATAAGAGTAACATTCTCTGGGGAGAAGCGCCCATTTGGGAGGGATGGGGTTGGGCAGCCAGAAAACGTTGGCGCGAGTGGTCGTGGGCCCTCTCTTTTCCCTCCGTGACTGCGCTGTTTCAGACGGTGTGCTGGTGCCGACACAAGGGGGTGAGAACGCTCCTGTGAGTCATCTTCTTGGAGTAATGAATTTGCATGCGACTGTGCAGTTCCTTTTGCATGAACTGGGAAATCACGAGGTGTGATTTTCTTTCCCGGTCCATGGAAGAAGATCTGCCCCCCCCCCCCCCCCCCCCCCACCCCATTGGAATTGACACTTAGGTGTCTGTTCCTTACCACTGGGAGGCTGTTTGTTCAGAAACAGGATTCCAGATGCTGCTGAAGCTGATGCAAGGGGAAGGGAATCAGCATGAATCATAGCCTCAGTGGGCCAAGGGCAGTGGCTTTCAGCGGTGGATGCCGTGGACTGTTGCCAGCCAGCTTAGCCGAAGGCGAGCGTGCTTCACTCTGCCGTCTTCAGTGTTGACTTCCTTTCTCTGTGCTCCTTTTTGCTTCGTGGCTTCTTAATACCAAGGTTTCGTGGCCTGGTGTGGAGCACAGCAAGGTGGAAACAGCACAGGTCGCTTAGGGGGCAACTCCGGGAGGAATCTTCCGTGGCTCGATGACAGCTCGGACTTCTGATGGCAGTGGCCACGCAGAGTCTCTGCTGCCCACTGAAGTTGATCCACATCCACATAACTGCAGACAGTCCACTGCTGTAAAATTCTGCAAGAGTGCTCTGTAGCTCGCTAGATTTTAAAGAGCAGCTACGTGGTCTCCCTGTTTTGTGGGAAACTGTATTTAGGTGGTGCAGGGACCACTGCAGATTGTCCTTTTCCGTACGAGTTCTGTTTTTGTTTTTGGCCTCTATGCAAAGATGTGAATCCTTTTCACTGTCATTTTTTGGGAGGGCCTGGTTTCCAGGAATGAAAACTATGGTTTTTTTAAAAAAATCATTGGAATGATAAGCAGCATCTTTTTTTGATGTGTAGCTATGTCCCATTAGATCAGATGAGCAGATAATTTAAAGCAGTGAAACCAAGCTGGCTACCGAGAAAGAGAAAAGCAAATCTTTGTCCAGCTACCTTTTTGACCTTTCAGGCCACCGTATGTCAATAGTGGCCCTAATTTGTCTGGTCCAGTGGCTTCTTCGAGTTGTAACCATCTAATTGGTAGGTGGGAATTGCAACGGCAATGTGGCACTCCCCGTGGCATGTCAAGGCATCCTTAGCAGCAAGTTTTTTCTCTTGTTCTATATAAATTGCAATTGTTGATTCTAAAGAGGATATTGTACTTCTTTTTAACCTCGCGACCTGTACAGTAAAACACGTGTGGTTTTTTTTTTTTGGTTTTGTTTTGGCCTTTCCTCTGTTTGTCTTTTCATGTAGAACAGGTATTTGAAAGAGCCGACAATGACTAAATATGTTAACATGCAACATGTTTATATCTTTCTGGGAAACCTTAAACCGCA
>NW_015164743.1:138209-143752 GCF_001447785.1 Gekko japonicus
TGTTTCTCCTTTCAGATCTGTGATTGTATTAGCTCTTTCCATATGAAAGAATCCTCCTTATTTAAATAAAAAAATTAAAAACCACGTTACGCTTCTTGGAATTGGCACGCTCTCCCCCATCTCGCTGCCAGCCTCCTTCAAAACTTCACTGGCGTGGAAAGACACACGTACAAACGGCGGGCAGAATCGGGTGTTTCAGCTGGAAACTTGGGTTGATTTCTACCCAAAGCGATCCTTCTTTTCAAAGATAGATTTTATTTAATCACCTTCTCCCACAGACAAGGGTGTTTGCACTACCTGTGGTGTAAGTGTTCATGGAGTAGAGCATACTACAGTAGAGCCAGTTTGGTGTCGTGGTTAAGTCTGGGAGAAGGTGATTCTGGGAGAAGGTGAATCTGGGAGAAGCGGGTTTGATTCCCCACTCCTCCACTTGCAGCTGCTGGATGACCTTGAGCAAGCCATAGTTCTGATAAGAGCTGTTCTTGAAAAAGCAGTTTCTCTCAGAGCTCTCTCAGCCCCACCTACCAAACAGGGTGTCTGTTGTGGGGAGGCGAAGGGAAAGGAGTTTGTAAGCTGCTCTGAGACTCCTTTGGGTAGTGAAGGGCGGGGTATAAATCCAAACTCTTCTTTTCTTACATCAGTCACATTAAGAGTTTTGTGTTTGTTTTTTGCTGGCAGATGCATATAGGAGAAGGCATAAGTGGTAACAATGGGGCCGTACAAGGCAAGCGTTTGGATATCAGTGCATGCAGCTGACAAACGGGCGTCCAGCACAGAAAAGGCTGCACACAGCCTCGAAGGTGTCTCAAGACTCCACTTGAGTTGTAGTAGGCTAGGGCCATCCCTCGGGAAAGGTAAAATGAGGTGTATGAACCCGGAGGAAACAACAAAGCGACAACGTGAACAGTGTTTAGGAAGTACGTCGATGGCACACATCCTAGAGCTGACTCTCCCACTTGATCGGCTGATAGTAATTCAACTCTGCTATCTAGTGAACTTCATAGTACTGTGGAGATGCTGAGCAGCTAATTGGGCAGTTCGAGACCCGGGTGCCGTATGACGGAGTGAGCTCCCAGCTCCGGCCAACCTAGCAGTTTGAAAGCAAGAAATTGCAAGTAGATAAATAGGTACCGCTTCGGTGGGAAGGTAACAGTGTTCCGTGCGCCTGGGCATCTAGTCATGCCGGCCACATGACCACGGAAACGTCTTCGGACAGCGCGGACTCTTCGGCTTGGAAACGGAGATGAGCACCGCCCCCTAGAGTCGGATTCGACTAGCTTTCGAGCAAGGGATGCCTTTACCTTTTACCCCCAGATCCTAGTCCCACACTAACTGCTCCACCACACTGGCTCCAACATCTTTGTATTCCATGTTGTTCCTTCCTCCAAGGAGCTAAGGTGTCTTCTGCCCCCTTCTCCAATATTAACCTCACAACAGTCCTCTGAGCCAGATTAGACTAACCCGAGCATGATCAGCATCAAGTATACAAGGGAACTGGAGCCTGAGTCACCCCGGTATTCTCTTCACTACATCACAGTAGGCTCCGTACTAAATGGTGGGTCTAGAGCAGTGGTGGCAAACCTATGGCACGGGTGCCAGAGGTGGCACTCAGAGCCCTCTCTGTGGGCACGCGTGCCATCCCCCCAGCCAGGCCCAGACCATCATTAAAGTGTCGAATTCTCTGCCAAATAATTTTAAGTAAATGAAAGCATTTGGGATTGCTTTCCTTACTTTGTTTGGACCATCTTAAGTTAATGTATGAGTTGTTTTTTTCTAAAATAACCCTCAGTATTCAGGTTAAATTGCCGTGTGGGCACTTTGCGATAAATTAAGTGGGTTTTGGGTCGCAGTTTGGGCACTCGGTCTCTAAAAGGTTCGCCATCACTGGTCTAGAGCCTGGATTACAAAATCAGAAAACGATACAAAACAAAAAAACTGAGCCAGGACATCCCATAATGCAGAAAGTAGATTGCAAAGGTGGACGACAATGCAATAAAAGCAAGGCGGTGCATGCTGTAACCATTCCAGCAGACTACAATCCCTGCGTTGGCTGACTGGCTCTCTGGCTGACAACCAGCCACAGCGGCGGCCAGGGCTCGGGTTGCCAGCTCCCCCCGGCCACCAGCAGAGGGTGGAGGGGTATTGTTGCCAGATCCAGGTTGGGAACCTCCTGGAGATTTGGGGACAGAGCCCGGGGAGGAAAAGGACCACAGTGGGGTACAGTGCCAGAGAGCCCACCCTCCAAAATGGGAGAGCCACTTTGGTGTAGTGGTTAAGTGCGCAGACTCTAATCTGGGAGAACCGGGTTTGATTCCCCACTCCTCCACTTGCAGCTGCTGGATGACCTTGAGCCAGTCATAGTTCTGATAAGAGCTGTTCGTGAAAAAAGAGCAGTTCTTGAGAGAGCCCCACCTGCCTCACAGGGTGTCTGTTGTGGGGAGGGGAAGGGAAAGGCGTTTGTAAGCCGCTCAGAGACACCTTTGGGTAGCGAAGGGCGGGGTATAAATCCAGTCTCTTCTTCAAAGCAGCCATTTTCTCCAGGGGAACGGATCTCCGTGTCATCTGGAGAAGAGCTGTAATTCGTGGGGGGGGGGGTGTCCCTAGGCCCTGCCTGGAGGTTGGCATCCCTAGCCAGAACACACAGTAAGTGCTGTAGTGGTGGAGGAGTAGAAGGGAAGGAAACAAGGGTAGAAAATGAGTGGCTCAAGTGGTTAAGATGCTGAACTGCAGGCTGTGGAAGGTCAGTAGTTCAGCGGTTCAAGACCCGGGTGCCGCAAGACAGGGTGAGCTCCCATCTCCAGTTCCAGCTCCTGCCAACCTAGCAGTTCGAAAGCAAGAAATTGCAAGTAGATAAATAGGGACCA
Organism: Gekko japonicus; assembly: GCF_001447785.1. Lineage (NCBI taxonomy): Eukaryota > Metazoa > Chordata > Lepidosauria > Squamata > Gekkonidae > Gekko > Gekko japonicus. The sequence goes on from NW_015164743.1 coordinate 141,074, forward strand.
CTTCGGTGGGAAGGTAACAGCATTCCGTGCGCCTTGGTGTTTAGTCATGCCGGCCACATGACCACGGAAACGTCTTCGGACAGCGCTGGCTCTTCGGCTTTGAAACGGAGATGAGCACGGCAACCCTAGAGTCGGATTTGACTGGCTTTCGAGCAAGGGAACCTTGACCTTTACTTTTAATGAAAACTAATAAGGGTAACAAAAACGAAGCAAAGGTGCACATTGCCGTTGGCTAGCCAGGATTGCAGCCTCCAGGAAGGGGCCTGGATTTCTCTTGGAATTCCAGCTGCTCTCCAGAGGACAGTGATCAGTTTCCCTGGAGAAAACAGCAGCCTTGGAGGGTGGACTCTGTGGCATCACATCCCAACCGAGCCCCCTTCCCTTCCCCACACTACATTCCCAACCCAGTGTTGGCAACCCTGGTCCATCAGTGGTTCTTAGCCACAAGGTATAGAGAGGAACTCTCAGGCTGGGGCAAGTGATCCTCTGTATGCTTGGTGCCTGGGGGGGGGGGGCAACAGTGGGAGGGCTCCTAGTGTCCTGGCCCTACTGGTGGACCTCCTGAAGGCACCTGGTATTTTTGGCCACTGTGTGACAGAGTGTTGGACTGGATGGGCCACTGGCCTGATCCAACATTGGCATCTCTTATGTTCTTATGTTTTTAAAGACCTGGTCAGATGCGATTAGAGGCCCATTTAGAGCAGCATTCTGTTTCCAAAACCACCTGACAGGTTCTTCACAAAGCATAGCATGAAGGCAACAACCTCCCTGTCTTATAGGGTTGCCAGCACCGGGTTGTGAAATTCCTTGAGACTGGGGAGAGGGATGTGCCTGAGGGATGTGGGACGTGGAGAGAGGTGGGAGCTCAGAAGAGGTGTAATGCCAAGCCAGGGTTGCCGTCTTCCTGGTGGGGCCTGAAGATCTCCCACTTTTACAACTAAGGGGCATCCGTTCCCCTGGAGAACATGGCTGCTTTGGAAGGTGGGCTCCAAGGCATTGTCCCATGCTGAGGTCCCTTTCCTCACCAACCCCCAGGCTCCACCCCCAATCTCCAGGTATTTCCCAGCCAGAGCTGCCAAGGAGTCCACCCTTCAAAGCTATTTTCTCCAGGGAAACTGATCACTGTTGTCGGGAGATCAGGCGAAATTCCAGCACTAGCAGACATTTTAAATTGTGCACTGCCTTGCCCAAGACCCTCCGCACCTGTTATCGTTTTAGCAATGTTTTACAACAGCCCTGCAAAGTAGGCCAATGCTTTTATGCCCAGGTGGACGAGAAGGGCTTCCCTGCGGCTCACTTGAGTTCTTGCCAGAAACAAAGTTTGGGGTGTTCCCCCCCCCCTTAATTCGTAGCTCAGTCCCTTAACCAGTATGCCACACCAGCTCTTCTGCATGTTGGGCAGCGCTACTCCTGATGGATTTGTCAGCATGTGAGGCAGGGTGGGGTTGCCAACCTCCAGCTGGCGGAGAACTGGCGCTATTACAATTGCTCTGCCGGCCAACAGAGATCCATTCAGGTAGAGCAGATGGCCACTTTGGAAGGTGGAGTCTGTGGCCCATGGAAGTCTCTCCCCACTGCAAACCCCGCCCTCCCCAGGCTCCACCCCCCAAAAAATCTCCAGGTATTTCCCAGCCCAGAGATGGCAACCGGAATGTGAGAACTAAAGTGAGCTTTTTGTAAGTGCCCCCCCCCTCTGTGGCCCATGGAAGTCTCTCCCCACTGCAAACCCCGCCCTCCCCAGGCTCCACCCCCCAAAAAATCTCCAGGTATTTCCCAGCCCAGAGATGGCAACCGGAATGTGAGAACTAAAGTGAGCTTTTTGTAAGTGCCCCCCCCCTTGCTAAAAGTCAGTGTTCCCTCTAAGCTGCGGAGTCTTGTGAGCAGAAATTCTGCTTTGTGAGCTATCTGGCATTAAAATTGTGAGCGAGCCATTTGGCTGCTGCATCAATTAGTTTGCTCTGGAGCCCCTCCTTCCTGAGCTGAGAAAAAAAATGTGTGAGCTGGAGGCTTTGGTCAGAGGAAATAGCACATCATCACTATAGAGACATGTTGGACACAATGCTATATGCGGCTAGGCTATCTATTGCATCTTGCTGGAAAGATATCTCCCCTCCTAACATTCAAACTTGGTACAAGAAGCTGTGGAATCAGTTCATTATGGAAAGCATCACTGATAAAGTTAACAGAAATAAAAGGAACATCGTACATTTTGGGTTCGAAGCTAAATGGTTGCCAATTTTAGAAGCCCTATCAGACAAAAAAATTATCTCAGCATCCTGGGATAACTATGTTAAATGGTTGTGAGGACTTATTTATGGTTCAACTAAAGTATAGTAAGTAGGCTTTGGTAAAACTTGATTTGTGGGTAGTACTTGGTGTTTAACATGGTTAGATATATCATAGAATGTCTACAGATAATCTTGATGGCAAAAGACACTTGGTTGTATCTAAAGCAACAAACAGTACAGGCATCAGTTACAAATTGAGGCTAAAACAAGTTACTTTGTTCAAAGGTTTATTGAAGAATGTAACACTCTTTAAAGCTTACATTTTTATTTTTATCTTTTTTGTAATTAGTGTATTGGTTTGAATGTTTAACTGTTCTTATGACCTTTATGTACATTTTTATTGTTATATTTGGTTTATTGTTTTAATTCTACCAATAAAATGTTAATGACA
>NW_015164743.1:143768-159245 GCF_001447785.1 Gekko japonicus
CACGTCATATCCGGCACCGCTTTTTCTTCTGAGCGGCGTTCCGAGTGGAGGTCGGCTGAGAATGTCGTGATTTCCCCACCCGCCTCGTTTCTCTTTCGTGCACCCCCATTATTAGAATTGGTACGGTCCATTTCCGCTGGGTCAGTAGGACTAACGGGACGGGTTCATTTGGGAAAGGGGTGTGTGTGTGTCTGTGCTCACAGAGAAACCAGAAGCAGCAGCACTGCGGATGGGTAGGAGATTGGGTGTGTGTGTGTGTGTTTTGCATGAGCTGGTCTGCGGGAAAGGGGTCCGACTAGTTGCATTGTTGTCAGCTAGCCTTGCCTGACAGCATTTTCACAAATAAGGGGGAGGAAAAGGGGGTTCCCTCCAATGCTTCCTCTAAGCTGTGGGGTCCTGTGAGCAAAAATTCTACTTTGTGAGCTACTGGCATTAAAGTTGTGAGCGAGCAATATGGCTGCTGCATAAATTAGCTTGCTCTGGAGCCATCCCTTCCTGAGCCAAGACAAAAAAATGTGTGAATTGGAGGCTGAAAATTTGTGAGCTGGCTCACACTAACTCAGCTTAGAGGGAACACTGGTTCCCTCTAAGCTGAGTTAGTGTGAGCAAGCTCACAGTTGTTTAGCCTCCGGCTCACACATTTTTGCCTTCGCTCGGGAAGGAGGGGCTCCAGAGCAAACTGATTTCTGCAGCAGCCAAATCGCTCGCTCACAACTGTAATGCCAGCAGCTCACAAAGTAGAATTTTGGCTCACAGGACTCCACTAGAAGGGAGCATTGGTTGCAAAGTGGTGAGAGCCAAGAAGCGGGGTGGGTAGGAGGCGTATGGAGAGAACGAGGGCTGAATTGGGGGAGGGGGAGGGGATCAGTAGAAGAAAGCTGCCTTGAGCAAATTCCTGGACGAGGAGGAGAGGTTTCCTATCAGTAAAAAGGTTGCTCTTTATCAGTAAAGTAAAGTATCTTATCAGTAAAAAGGTTGCCCTTGCTCGAAAGCCAGTCGAGTCTGACTCTAGGGTTGCGGTGCTCATCTCCGTTTCCAAGCTGAAGAGCCAGCGCTGTCCGAAGACATTTCCGCGGCAATGTGGCCGGCATGACTAAACACCAAGGCGCACGGAACGCTCTACTTGCAATTTCTTGCTTTTGAACTGCTAGGTTGGCAGGAGCTGGAACTAGAGACGGGAGCTCACCCTGTCATGCGGCACTCGGGTCTTGAACTGCTGAACTACCGACCTTCCACAGCCTGCAGTTCAGCGTCTTAACCACTTGAGCCACTGCAGCTCCTATTAGTGCCTAGTGGTTATTGTAGAGAAATGGAACTTCCTCGTCCAGGAGCAGTTTACCTGTGACTTGCAGAAGCTGGAGGGCAAACAGCAGAGGGTTGCCAGCATCTTCCCACCCTGTTTAACTTCTCATCTCCACTGGTTGGAAATTTTGGGTGCTGGGTTGCTTTTGGTCTGCTCTAGCTGGCTTTTAGAGGAGCTGCGGTGGCTCAAGTGGTTAAGACGCCGAACTGCAGGCTGTGGAAGGTCAGTAGTTCAGCAGTTCGAGACCCGAGTGTGCCGCATGACGGAGTGAGCTCCCGTCTCTAGTTCCAGCTCCTGCCAACCTAGCAGTTCGAAAGCAAGAAATTGCAAGTAGATAAATAGGTACCACTTCGGTGGGAAGGTAACAGCGTTCCGTGCGCCTTGGTGTTTAGTCATGCCGGCCACATGACCACGGAAACGTCTTCGGACAGCGCTGGCTCTTCAGCTTTGAAACGGAGATGAGCACCGCAACCCTAGAGTCGGATTCGACTGGCTTTCGAGCAAGGGAGACCTTTACCTTTACTAGCTGGCTTTTATATTCTTGAAAAAATTAGACCAATTCATAGAAGACTGGCCTGTCGACAGCTGTTTACCGTCATTGTTAAATGGAGCCTCCATGTTCAGGAGCAGTATGCCTCTGAGTACCAGATGTTGGGAACAAAGAATGGATGAGGGCAGGGCTGGGGGGGGGGGGGGGCCAGAACCCCCAAGAGGGAAATTAAGTTTTCAGTCTGTACACTGAAAACTCATGAACTTTACAACATTTTTAAAATAATTTTGTTGAAGAGTTTCTGGAACTCCATCCCCAGAAAAAGCTCTGGATTGAGGGTCTGGGCTTTCTGGGAGCATTCAGCTGGCCTGGTTGAATCCTTGGTCTAACCCAGTAAAGGTGCTCTTATGTTATTGGGGGTGGGGGCAAAAGAAGGTCCCTGAAACGGGATGACCAAAGGAAGAACAGTTACTGTGGGAGTGAAGAAACTAGAGGAAAATAAGGATATATGAAACTGTCTTCTGCTAACTGTTGGCCCGTGTAGCCTGGCGTTGTCTAATTTGCAAGTCTGCCGCAAGAACTACATTAAGCAAACAATGAAGAGGCTTCTGTGGACTCCCTAGTATGCACACGCAGAGGAGGCCGGCCACTGTGTCTCTGCATGAGTCACTGCTGCAGTCTTTGCCTCTTTCCCAGTCAGCCTTCTCTGAGGAAGCACATTGGATCGTTCAGTCACTCCCAGTCCTGAGATTCCGCAGAATTATCTGTCCTTAGAAGAGACTGCCAGTTGTGTCTTTTCATGAGTCATTGCTTCAGCAGTTAAGAAGCACGCTTGGTACATTAACTCGCAAAGAGCCAGAGCCAGGTGAGTAGTAGCGTTGGTCTGAAGCAGCAGAACAGGTTTGAGTCCGCGGAAAGAACCATAATTGCTGTGCTCCTCTGAGCTCTCATCATTCTTTGTCTGAAATCAGTTTGTCTGAAGAAGTGTGCTTTGCACATGAAAGCTTACACTTTGACTAAAACTTTGTTGGTCTCAAAGGTGCCACTGGACTACCTACCTGAATCATTCTTTGTTCTGTCACACTACAAATAAACCCTGCTGGCTGTGAGATGGCGTCTCCACTTTTACTCTTTTTTAAAGAGTATATTTCCCTGTTTTATTCCCTCAGAGTGTTATCCTTCTGAACATAGGATGGGTAGGGAAAACACCAGCACCATAGAGGGAGAATTGCTTTATTAGTGGGGATGACGGAAGAAAGCGGGTTGGCCAATTACTTCCATTCAGAAGTAACTAATTGGGATTCGTAAGACTGTAAACCAGGGTGTGGTCTGTGCCTGACATACTTTGATTTTCTCGGTTAGGAGGGCCTAGCTGTACACCCTGTTTTATAAAGAATACATATAAAGAATACAATCTGGGAAAGATTGAAGGTCAAAGAAGACGGGGACGGCAAAGGATGAGATGGTTAGTGTCATAGATGCAACGAACCTGAAATTGAGCCAACTTCAGAGGACGGCGGAAGACAGGAGGGCCTGGCGTGATCTGGTCCATGGGGTCGCGAAGAGTCGGACTCAACTGTGCAACTGAACAACAACAACAAACACCTAATTTAATGGCAATTGTATAAATGATTAAGAGAACAACATTTGTGGCGGGGTATGGGCTTTTGTGAGTCCATCGGTCCTTATATCTTGAAGAGTAGAGAGATTTCAGATACCCAATGACAATAGCAGGCAAATGATGTCTGAAGGAGCGAGCTGTGACTCACCAAAGCTCCTCCCATGCCACAAATTTTGTTAGTCTTTCAGGTGCTCGTGGACTCTTGCTCTTTTTTACAGCTACGGACAGACAGACGCAGCTACCCATCTTGATCTATCTGCATAAATGATCGCATGCTGAAATCTGACAAGGCAGCGCATGTTCCCAGAGTTATTCTGGAATTCATTGGAGGATTAGTAGATTGAGGATCCGGCCCTTTCCGACAGCTCTGTCTGAACAGTGATGTTAAAATGGTGTCCAAGGTTGGGCACAGTTTTTTCTTGATGCTTTTTTGGGTGGGAATGGATTTTGCTGATGCTTCTAATGCATGATGCCCTCAGGTGTCGGGCATGCCAATTCAAAGGAAGTTGCAGGTATTTTTTTGGGGGGTGTCTCTTGCGTGGTGTACGAGCAACCCTTGACAGGTGTGTTCCCACTTTCCCCTGCCCCAAATGGCTTTAAATTAATTTTGAATTCCAGTCCCTAAGCTGATGTGGTGTACAACTGCTGGAGTATGTGCTGTGAGAAAGAAAAGCTGCGTTTCAAAATCTCAGCTTGGTATGAACTTGCTGAGAGGCCTTTGGCAACTGCCCACATACACTGTGGGGCTGTGATAGGGATTATTGAGCTACTGGATTAACAGGACAGCCTCTAGTCGCCTTCACGATAAAATGGATTTCTTGTGACATTTTCTTTTGTGCAACAGTTTGCTCTTCATCAGATCATCCTGTGAACAGGGCTGCCCCAAGAAATCTGTGAGTCTTTAAGCTGTTTTTCTTTATTTTCTTTTTTCTTAAATGCAGCAGACTCTAGGACAGGGGTGTCAAACCTGAGGCCCGGGGGTTAGGGAGGGCTTCTATCAGGCCCGCAGTGGAACTGGCTGTCTTCTGCTTCTTCTTCCAGTTCTGCTGCTGCTGCTGCGTCCAGCTTACAGATACGCACTTGAACAGCATACTCAAGATTGCAACAGCACAGGCTTTTTGATGCAATAATTCAGAGCAAGAGGTGTCAGTGATCAGACACTGCTAAATAAACAAAATATTGCCAGAGTACTGATGGTTTAAGCACGTTTTAATTTTAAGTTAAAAAAACCACATTTGTTGTTTGTGTCCTTTATAAAGTTCCCCTCTATATCTCCGCTACCTGGCATTACATTTTATGGCACACACGACCGGCCCAACAAGGTCTCACTTATGTCAGGTCCAGCCCTCATAACAAATGAGTTCGACACCCCTGCTCTAGGACCTGAGGCCACTCACGTGAAGTGCCTTGAAAACAGGCTGTACAAATGCTGACTAATGAATGGTAACAAGAGCTTTTTTTGGCCTCTTTTAGTCTCAACACTCTTGCCAGACAAGATGCTGGGCTTCCTGAAGCACCCAGTTGTCCTTTCAGTGGAAATAAACATCAACCTGTTGCTTTTGGCTGTTGCTGGGCTAATGAGCCGGCTGTGGGCGCTGTCCTACCCCAGAGCTGTAGTGTAAGTAAACGGCTTTGTATTTTTCTACATTCTGGTTCTTTCCTTCCACACACACGCACTTTAGTTTGCTGTCGCTCCTGGAGCCTGGCGGTCTTTGATGTGACGGTGCCACATGGGGCTGGGGGGGGGCAACCTCTGTTGTTTTCATCCCCAGAGCATCCCTGCTCAGTAGGCCGTTATTCCCATTCTGCAGAAGAATTATTTCTCTTTCTACCGGACCCGTAGCTATGGTGGGGCTCCCCCCACTTCCTAGCAAAGCCCCCCGACTCTCTGGGCTGCCCGTATGATTCCCCACTGGAGCTGGCGGGGGCAGCAGGTGCACTTGGAGGAGAATCAGGTCGCGGGGTGGGGCTGGCGGGAACTTGCACTTGGGGAAAAAGCCAGGGGCGGCATGGGCCGCAGAGGCAGCAGAAGCCGGGCCGCAGGGGGGTTGGCACTGAGGAGCCACATGCACCGTGTTCTAAAACACATGGCGGGCACCAGGAAGAGTGTCTGTGAACAGCGTGGGCATCATATTCAGGACCTCTGCTGTAGATCATTAGCTTTCAAGAGGTAGGGTTGCCAACTTCAAGCTGGGGAATTCCTGGAGATTTAGGGATGAACTTGGGGAGGGGAGGGACTCCATTGAGGTCCAGTGCCGTAGAATTTGCCCTTCGGAGCAGCCGTTTTCTCCAGGGGAGCTGATCTCTGAAGTCTGGGCATCAGTTGTAATTCCAACAGATCTCTAGGCACTACCTAGAGCAGTGATGGCGAACCTTTTAGAGACCGAGTGCCCAAACTGCAACCCAGAACCCACTTATTTATCGCAAAGTGCCAACACGGCCATTTAACCTGAATACTGAGGTTTTACTTAGAGATGTGAAGGCCCGGAAAAAAAACGGAAAAATTTGAAAAAAAACCTGTTTTTTCCCCGTTTTTTTCCTGGAGCTTTTTTTGTTTTTTTTTTAACATGATGAATAAAATATTTTAAGACAAGGTGTTCAAATATTTTCCAAATCATTTCTAATATATATATATATGGTATCAGATTGATCTAATTTCTGTGCACTGAGGACAAGCAAGTCCTAGGTTACAAACTGAACTCTCCAATGCAAGAACAAGATGCATTTCTTCCTTTAGGAGGTGCGATTGTCAGACGAAAATAAAAAAGTTTCAGTTTTGTTTTTGCATGTGGGTGGGTATTCTGTTTGTAATAATTGTTTGGATACACTATATTTTTAATATGCTAGTTGTGATAGTTTCATGCCAAGTAAAAATGTCCATAGTCACATTTTATGTTCTTAAAGTAACAGAATGACTTTCAATCTAGAAAAGACAAAAGAAATGCTAATGTAGCATTTTTTTCAATTTTCCCGAAAATTTCCATTTTTCCCCGGAAAAAAACCGGGGAAAAAACGGGTTTTTTTCCAAGCTCCAAAATTTCCGGAAATTTTACATCTCTAGTTTTACTTTAGAAAAAACAACTCATACATTAACGTAAGATGATCCAAACAAAGTAAGGAAAGCAATCCCAAATGCTTTCATTTGCTTAAAATTATTTGGCAGAGAATTCGACACTTTAATGATGGTCTGGGCCTGGCTGGGGCGATGGCACGCGTGCCCACAGAGAGGGCTCTGAGTGCCACCTCTGGCACCCGTGCCATAGGTTCACCACCACTGACCTAGAGGTTGGCAACCTTGAAACAGGGCTGGTTCGAGGTGTTTTCTCATCCCAGTTGCCTCCTCTCCAGTTAGCCTAAACCAAACCCCCATGGCACAGGTCTGCTGTGGCAACTGGACCCCCAGTCCCCGGGATACACGAACATTCGCTTCCTCATATCCATTTCAAGCCCTGCCTTTCTTTTTGGTCAGGAGGTGCAATCAGAGGCAGTTTTCCACTCCACATTTGTTGACCGGCAAGCCTTTTTTAGATTACAGCAGTGCGGGGAAGGCAAAAATTTTAGTGGAGTAAGCATTAGATTTACGGACAAAGTTTCAGGCCCACTCTTGTTTATGTTCAAGATTAAGTGGTAACGAAGCAACATCTATTTAAGAGTCTCAGCAGAGGATGCAGTTGTGTAGTTCGACATGGTGGTGGGAAGTGCAGTTGCAGCCAAATTACAGTTCCTGTGTAGGGTTTTCAAGGAAAGAGACGAACGGAGGTGGTTTGCCATTGCCTGCCTCCACTTAGTGACCCTGGACATCCTTGCTGGTCTCCCATCCAAGTACTAGTCATGGTTGGCCCTCCTTAGCTTCCAGGATCCTGACGAGATCGGGCTACTCTGGGCCATCTGGGTCAGGCCGCCGTTCGTAATAGCTGACGTCCCCTGTGATGACCTCTTATCTGGGGAGGTCTGGTTTTACTTTAAAATGTTCTTTGTTTTGTTTTACTGGGTAATCCGGCTGCCACCAGGAAATTTATAAGGCTTTCCAAACCTTTATAATATAATATCTATCACTGGGTAGGTATACCGAGGGTCTAGGCTTTCATGACGGTCTATGTGGTTTGAGGAATATTCTTTCCAGAGCTGGTATACTTGAATGAAATAAAATTTATTTAAATAAAGCATAAATATGAGGGTAGAACAATGTAAACAGTACTGGGAATGATTTGAACAATTGCTTGGTGTCTCTCACAAGCTTCTCCTTTACTGACAGGGAGGTTTCAAGTAACTTTGTAACATAAACTCAAGGTCATGCAAGTTCACTGTTTCTCTCCTTCAGACCTCAGAATCAACTCCTTATCAACTGTCTTATTCAACTCTCAGACATAGAACTTAACAACCCACACAGGGAAGCTTCTCCTTCTCTCTCATACATAGCTTAACTGCCCTTCCCCTGACTTGATCAACTGTCATCTCTAACTGACCCTCTTGATAGACATTCAAATCCTCCACACAGCATCCATTCCAAAACCCCTCCCCCTCTCTGTCACTCACCAATCATATCACTTGCCTAATTCCAGCACTCTAGATTATCATCACAGCCATGCAAACCAAACTTTTAAACCCACACACACACAGTTAAACATGAAATCATTACATTCCCGCAGCCCTATTCCTTAAGTATCCCGCGTGAAGTCTACATGCCTGTGCCTTCTTTGGTATTTCAGTTTCGACGAAGTCTACTACGGACAGTTCCTCTCTCTGTATATGAAGCAGATCTTCTTTGTGGACGACAGCGGCCCCCCGTTTGGTCACATGCTTTTGGCCTTAGGAGGTAGGGAAGACTTTCGCGGCGCGTTCAGGTTTGTAGCCTGCCCCGTCACAACGGCCCAGCAGAGGTAATGGCGTCACACAATCAAGTCGACAGCCAGAATTGGAACCCAGAATGAATTAAGAACATAAGAAGAGAAGCCAGTGTTGGATCAGGCCAATGGCCCATCCAGTCCAACACTCTGTCACACAGTGGCCAAAAATACCAGGAGCCATCAGGAGGTCCAGCAGTGGGGCCGGGACATTAGAAGCCCTCCCACTGTTCCCCCCCCCAGCACCAAGACCGAAGACAGAGCATCATCTGCCCCAGCCTGAGAGTCCCTATCTATACCTTGTGGCTAATGGCCACGGATGGACTTCTGCTCCATATGCTTATCTAATTCCCTCTTGAAGCCGTCCATGCTTGTAGCTGCCACCACATACGAACATAAGAGAAGCCAATGTTGGATCAGGCCAATGGCCCATCCAGTCCAACACTCTGTGTCACACAGTGGCCAAAAATACCAGGAGCCATCAGGTGGTCCAGCAGTGGGGTCAGGACACTAGAAGCCCCCCACTGTTGCCCCCCCCCAAGCACCAAGAATACAAAGCATCACCTGCCCCAGCCTGAGAGTTCCTATCTATACCTTGTGGCTAATGGCCACGGATGGACTTCTGCTCCATATGCTTATCATTATTATTCACTAAATCAAAGTCTAGAATGAATGATACCAGACCAGACTTTGTGCAGCATTTCCTTGAGGGAGGGGCTTCTCAGGTTGAGCGGAGCCCTGGCAGGTGCCCGGTTTCTTCCCTGCCCTACTCCTGACGGCCTCATCGATGGCTGTTGGAAGCTGGCGGGAAGGAGACTCACCTGAGCTGGATCCTTCAAGGTGCAACGGAGGGACGTTAGGTGTTCTCTGAGAACCAAAACTCTCTGAGAGCCCCATGAAGGGAAATCTGGGGAGAAATGAAATCTAATGCAAGGTTAAGTTGGTAGCATGTATTGCTGTTACAAGCATTATGTCTATATTAAGAAGATCCAGTTGCAGATTTAACAGCAGGTTGTGTTTAGTTTACAGAACGTGAAGCTTTGATTTGTTGCCTGCTTCATCAGATGCTAGGAGCAGAAAGTTCATGCTCTCTTAATAACAAATCAGTCTAGAACAGGGGTCCCCAACCTTTGTGAGCCTGCGGGCACCTTTGGAATTCTGACATAGGGTAGTGGGCGAAGCTACAAAATGGCCGCCATTGCTTACCTTCAGTCACATAGTGCAGAGCCTTGTGCTGTGGTACCAGCTGCCACCAAAACACCATTTTAAAAACTGTATGGCCTGTCAGATCTCCAGTGACCGATCAGAAGCCCTGCTGGGTGGGAGACCCACCTGGCCCCAGGGCCAGCCTGGTGTAGTGGTTAAATGCGTGAACTCTAATCTGGGACAACCAGGTTTGATTCCCCACTCCCCCACTCGCAACCGCTAGATGACCTTGGGCAAGCCACAGTTCTGTCAGAGCTGTTCTCGCAAGGACAGTATTGGAAAGAGCTCTCTCAGCCCCACCTGCCTCGCAGGGTGTCTGTTGTGGGGAGGGGAAGGGAGAGGAGTTCGTAAGCCGCTCTGAGACTTCGAGCCAAGGGCAGAGCGTAAATCCAATCTCATCTTCTCCTTCTCTTCTAAAACCACTTGGTGGGCTCTGGGAAAAGTGTCATCGGGTGCCACGGTGCCCGTAGGTAACACACTGGGGGACACCTGGTCCCGAAGGTGCAAGTGTATTTACTTAGTGTTCTTTGGGCATGTAATACCTGTGTCAGTTTCCCTAAACAGGAATGGCGAAGTGCATCCATACATGTGAAACTTAACAGGCAAGTTGGTGGACTCTTGAGGTTCCTAGTTTCAGATCGAATAAATGAGTGAGTTCCTAGACTTTAGAGAGAAGTCCGAAAGCAGGTAGGGTGTGCTTTTCAAAGGTGTAGGTGTCTACTTCTGGGCCCTGTAAAACTATGTTATTAGTCGTCATAGCCATAGTTGTATGCGGGGTTATCAGTGAACAAGACATTTGGCGAAGGCTTTCCTGAGGGCTCTACAGAGCCTTATCTAAAACCACTTGGTGGGCTCTGGGAAAAGTGTCATCGGGTGCCACGGTGCCCGTAGGTAACACACTGGGGGACACCTGGTCCCGAAGGTGCAAGTGTATTTACTTAGTGTTCTTTGGGCATGTAATACCTGTGTCAGTTTCCCTAAACAGGAATGGCGAAGTGCATCCATACATGTGAAACTTAACAGGCAAGTTGGTGGACTCTTGAGGTTCCTAGTTTCAGATCGAATAAATGAGTGAGTTCCTAGACTTTAGAGAGAAGTCCGAAAGCAGGTAAGGTGTGCTTTTCAAAGGAGTAGGTGTCTGAGGGTGGTACTTCTGGGCCCTGTAAAACTATGTTATTAGTCGTCATAGCCATAGTTGTATGCGGGGTTATCAGTGAACAAGACATTTGGCGAAGGCTTTCCTGAGGGCTCTACAGAGCCTTATGGTGAGGTAAAGTAACCCAAAACAAAAACAGGTCCTTGCCCCAAGGAGATTACAGTCTGAATACTGACAGATTCAGGTGGGTAGCCGTGTTGGTCTGAAGCAGCAGCAGAACAGAGTTTGAGTCCAGGGGCACCTTTAAGACCAAAAAAGTTTTATTCAAGGTAAACTTTCATGTGCATGCACACTTCTTCAGATATGAAAAGGTGTGTGTGCACACAAAAGCTTATACCTTGAATAAAACTTTGTTGGTCTTGAATAAAACTTTGTTGGTCTTAAAGATGCCCCTGGACTCAAACTTTGTTTTGAATTTTGATAGCGGGTGATGCTCCAGGGAGAGGGGAGAGGAAAAGCCAAGGTGATGTGGGGCAAAGGGGAATTTTAGGGGCCTGTGTGGTGTCGCAAGTGAGTGGTAAAAACTATGGGAGCTTCCAGCTCCTCATAGCCTCTGGTCACATGCTGTTACTTTCCTGTACCTTTGTACCTGTGCTGCCCTTTGCAGCTTGCATTAGGAACATCCAGCTTCTACAAACGTTCAGGTTTTGGTTTTTTTTGGTGTGTGTGTGTTTATATATAGTATTTAAAATAAGTATGTAAAACATGCTGATTTGTGTTTAATGTCCGCTTTGCTTGATTCTAAAAAGAAGTTTGTCCAGAGGTCATTTCGGGGGGGATCGCGGGGGATCGCAGTTCCCCCGGGTGAGGTACGGGGGGCACATGACGAAGCCCCGCCCCCTGCTTCCGGCCGCCCCGCTTCCGGCCCTCATTCAGCCAGGAGGAGTGAGTTCCCCTAGCTCTTTTTCTACGAAACAACCCCTGAGTTTGTCACTTGTGATGGGAAACTTTCCCCCCAAGTGGGAAAGAAGAGAAGCGAGAGATGTTCACGCGAAAGAGTTAATGCGAAAGAAGGGAGAAATTCGTTGAATGTTGTAGGCAGACGTTAGTGGAATTTGTAAGTAATGTGTTAGTTAGTGTGATATAATGTATTGTTAGCTGATTATAATGTACAGTACTTAGGATTAGAAAAGAGCAAGGGTCCAGGAGCACCTTAAAGATTAACAACATTTGTGGCAAGGCAGGCGCTTTCGTGAGTCACTGCTGACTTCTTCAGATACAGCTAGAATGGGAGTCCATAGTACCTTATATCTTGGAGGGTGGAGAATGGGAGTGATTTCAGATGGCGAATGACAGTAAGCAGGCAAATGATATCTGAAGAAGTGAGCTGTGACTCACGAAAGCTCCTCCCCTGCCACAAATTCTGTTAGCCGTTAAGGTGCTACTGGACTCTTGCTCTTTCTTTACTGCTACAGACAAACACGGCGACCCATCTTGATCTACCTCCACAGAAGTACTTAGGATGATACGTTAACTCATAACTGTGAAAATATTATTTATATTCTTTTGTGTGATGTTTGTGAATCAGTTGTTTTCTAAAGCCGCGTGCTCTTTGCCATCACCCCCGAAAAGATTCTATACGCTCCGGAGTCCTTATCGTGTCCTATTTTCTTTCATTCCTCCCTTCTGTTTTAGGTTACTTAGGTGGATTTGATGGGAATTTTTTATGGAACAGAATCGGTGCTGGTAAGAGATGGTTTTCGCCATGGCTGTGAATCATGCTACCCCAGAGCGCTTCAGAGCTGATCAGAAGGGCCTAAGTTATTATAACTGTGACCTTAGCAATATTCTATCTGGTGGGACGCAGATTAATTCATCCCAGGGATGTTTAGCACATTCCATGATGGCAAAGCACTCTCCTTCTAATGCCTTTCCCAGTTTGGTGTAGTGGTTAGGAGCGTGGACTCTAATCTGGGAGAACGGGGTTTGATTCCCCACTCCTCCACATGCAGCTGCTGGTGTGACCTTGGGTCAGTTACGAGTTCTCTCAGAGCTGTTCTCTCAAGGGCAGTTCTCAAAAGAGCTCTCTCAGCCCCACCCACCTCACAGGGTGTCTGTTGTGGGGAGGGGAGGAGATTGTAAGTCGCTCTGAGACTCCGAGTGAAGGGTGAGGTATAAATCCAATCTCCTCCTCTTCTCCTCCTCGCTTCCTCCTCATCTGTACCCCACCTTTTCCCCTGATGGAGACCCAAAGCGGCTTATATTGCTGGGGTTAGTTACAACTCGTCTCATCTTCCAGTCATGCCATCCACACTTGTTTGCAAGTATTGGGTTGCTGGCATTCATTTACTGTGTAAATGGTGTTTCTCAGACTTGATAACTGAGCTCCCCCTCCCCCCCAATTTAAAACAGGAAGCACATGTCATTCCTATGACCAAAAACGTTTACTTTCAGGAAGCTTCAGGGAGAGATGGCTCTTCGCAAGTGTGCAGGCCCCAGGTTTCTCTCTGAAACATCACTGTGGTTCAGAGAGAGGACAGAGGAAGAAGACCAGACATTAAATGACTTGCTACAACCCTCTGGGTGGCTGTAATGATGCTGTAAACTAGCATCTGGTTTGGAATGCACAGAACATCTGGAGCTCTCTCTCCACCTTTGTTTCCAGCACTGTAGGTGCTCAGCTGCTCTGAATAAGGCTCAAAATGCTCTTGACCCTTGTTATTTTGCATCTTTAAACTGAAGGATTTAAATGTCATTTAACTTATTTGCCAATGCCAGATTAACGATCCGGGCAGCCTTCTGGGAAAGGGTCACCCACAGTAATGTTCCAGGTCCAGGCAGTGGCATTTCACAAATGTGTAAACCGTTCCATTCTAGTTCAGTTTGGGTTAGCAAGACAGATTTTTGTCCTCAAGAGCTCTCTCAGCTGCTCTGAAAATAAGGCTCGAAACGCTCTTGACCCTTGTTATTTTGCATCTTTAAACTTAAGGATTTAACGATCCAGGCAGCCTTCTGGGAAAGGGTCACCCACAGTAATGTTCCAGGTCCAGGCGGTGGCATTTCACCAATGTGTAAGCCGTTCCATTCCTAGTTCAGTTTGGGTTAGCAAGACAGATTTTTGTCCTCAAAAACTCTCTTCGCCCTCACATAGCCCTTTCGTAGTCTTAGATGAGAGTCACATACATGAAGTCAGTAATCCTTGTCAGCAAACGGCCTGGGAAGGTCAGTGCATGTTATATTATCACCATCGGCCTTGCAGATTTAATTAGGCCCCGGCCACACATGCTGGAAAACGTGGGGGGGGGGGGAGGCATGCCTTTTTGCACCGTCGCATTCTGATCCGCCATTATGCGATCAGACGTGATGGCGGCGCACCGGGGTTTCGTCCTTTGGCACGCGCTGCAAAGAGAACGGCTGGAGAGAATAGGCGCACGCGGGCGCGATCACACCGAACGAGTCCGTCTGCCGCCCGTGGCAAACCATTGGCTAGTAGATCTTTGCAGGTACTTTTTAACTGCGCACCTTCGGCGGCACGCCACGGGTTGGCCGTGGGTGCACTACGCTTGCCAGATGTTGCAGTGTGGTCGCGCCCCAAAAATCCGCCCAGCATTCGTGCCTTTTGCGCAGCAAATTCTCTGTGTGACCGGGGGCATAGATAGTTAAGCGATCATTTGAAAACAAAATGGTTGCATGAAACAGTCCTCTGTATTGAGTGGCAATTTTTTTGAGGAAGGTAGGCAGTGGTGTCTGCCTGGTATGTATGCCAAGTGTACCAGTGACAGTTTGTCACAATAAATTAGATCCAGGTAGTCAGCCGGGTTGGTCTGAAGCAACAGAAGAAATGTAGAGTCCAGTGCCACCTTTAAGACAAACAAAGGTTTATTCAGGGTGTGAGCTTTCGTGCGCATGCACACTTTTCCAAATGCACTGGAATTGGAGGTAAGGTTCAGACTTATAGATGGGCTGAACAGCAAATCTAACATTTAACATGATGATGTTTTAAGCTATGCAAAACCAGAATTAAACTACAAGACAAGGTTATAAGGTCAACAGCTGTAAAGCAATAAATATGTCGAAATAAATCTGAGACTCTGTTGACTCAGAGTAAATTGACCTTAAAACATCTTCATCATGTTACAAGCCATAGTTCTGTCAGTGCTGTTCTTGAAAAAGAGCCGTTTCTGCCAGAGTTCTCTCAGCCCCGCCTACCTCACAGGGTGTCTGTTGTGGGGAAGGGGAGGGAAAGGAGTTTGTAAGCCGCTCTGAGACTCCTTCGGGTAGTGAAGGGCGGGGTATAAATCCAATCTCCTCCTCCTCCTCCTCCTGCTATGCTCACAAAGCATAAAGCAAAAGTTGTACAGTTCTGAGAGAGAGAGCCCCAGTATTCTAGAGTTAAGGCTTGATTTATTTATTTTTGCAGGGACGTGTGTGTCTGTCACGCCCACTGGCTTCTGACTCTTGATTATGCTTTCCCCCCGTTGCAGAATATAGTCCCAACGTGCCCATTTGGACCCTGCGGCTGCTGCCTGCGGTCGCGGGTGCCCTGTGTGTCCCTCTGGCATACCAGATCTTGGTGGAGCTGCGTTTTTCTCACCTCGTTGCGCACGGAGCTGCTCTGCTAATTCTGTTGGGTAAGCAGTGTCCCCTTCAGCTGTCTGCAGGGAGAGTATCGCCCACAGCCTCCCCAGCTATGTAGAAAGATGACTTTGCCAGTTAAACAAAGGGGGGGAGGGCAAATAGCTTGGTGAGGAGGCACACAATGTGGAGAGCAATTGCGGTCAGTTAAGGGAAAAGGGGGGGGGTGCTGAGCTTTGCCTGAGTGAATCCCTGAAACTGTATAGAATCCAGGAAATGTTAGGAGTGGGATCTCCATATCCCTCTCCCCCCCCCCCCCCCCCCCACCACTCCCCCTTAAGC
>NW_015164743.1:159299-159938 GCF_001447785.1 Gekko japonicus
CTTTCCCTAACAGAGAACTCCCTGATCACTCAGTCCAGGCTGATGCTGCTGGAGTCCGTCTTGATCTTTTTCATCTTGCTGGGCGTTCTGTCCTACTTGAAGTTCTATAACTTGCAGAGGCAGAGGTAAAAATTCCTTTAAAGGTAATCTATGAATAAGGAGCTGCGGTGGCTCAAGTGGTTAAGACGCTGAACTGCAGGCTGTGGAAGGCCGGTAGTTTAGCAGTTCGAGACCCGAGTGTGCCGCATGACGGAGTGAGCTCCCGTCTAGTTCCAGCTCCTGCCAACCTAGCAGTTCGAAAGCAAGGAATTGCAAGTAGATAAATAACTAACTCAGCTTAGAGGGAACACTGATTACTGGCACAGAGTGTTCCAGGTTTTATGCATATGCACACGATGCCACACTACACTAGAAGAATCACATTTTTAAATCGGTTTTTAAATTACTGAAGCAGCTGGCATGGGTCACACCACACTTGATGCTAATCCAGCTCACCTTTCACAAAAGAGGCAGAGGCGGAAGAGGTGGAGGAGGAGGAAGAGGAAGAGGAGGAAGAAAAAGAGACTGGATTCATACCCTGCCCTTCACTCAGAGCAGCTTACAATCTCCTTTCCCTTCCTCTCCCCGCTACAGACACCC
>NW_015164743.1:160358-164244 GCF_001447785.1 Gekko japonicus
CTCCGCTTGCGCCTGGCTGGATGAACTTGGGCAAGCCATAGTTCTGATAAGAGCTGTCCTTGAAAAAGAGCAGTTTCTGTCAGAGCTCTCTCAGCCCCACCTGCCTCACAGGGTGTCTGTTTTTTGTTGTTGTTTTTAAACCCCCGAAGGCTGTGGAAGGTCGGTAGTTCAGCAGCTCGAGACCCGAGTGTGCCGCATGACAGAGTGAGCTCCCGTCTCTAATTCCAGCTCCTGCCAACCTAGCAGCTCGAAAGCAAGACATTGCAAGTAGATAAATAGGTACCACTTCAATGGGAAGGTAACAGCGTTCCGTGCGCCTCGGCGTTTAGTCATGCCGGCCACATGACCACGGAAACGTCTTCAGACAGCGCTGGCTCTTCGGCGTGGAAACGGAGATGAGCACCGCAACCCTAGAGTCGAGCAAGGGAACCTTTACCTTTTTATGAATAAGGTAGTGAAATCTATGAATAAGATATTAAAACGCGTCTCTTCAGGCTTTGCTTCGTTTTTGTTCTCTGGCTGGCTGCGGTGTAAGCCAGTTGGGGGGAAAGCAGGGTATCAAGATGTAACTACGTTTTATTTGAGAATTATTCCGTACTCAGGATAATTTATGCAAATTATGATCAGTGGCTTTTTTGCCTCCCTTAGGGGGTTGTCTGGGGAAACGGCATTGGTTCTTCCAAACTGAATGGAGAGCCGATTTGGTGCAGTGGTTAAGAGCACAGACGCTAATCTGGGAGAACCAGGTTTGATTCCCCACTCCTCCACTTGCACCTGCTGGATGACCTTGTGTCAAGTCGTTCTGTCAGAGTTGTTCTCCCAATGGCAGTTCTCGAGAGAGCTCTCTCAGCCCCACCTACCTCACAGGGTGTCTGTTGTGGGGAGGGGAAGGGAAGGGGATTGTAAGCTGCTCTGAGACTCCTTCGGGTAGTGAAGGGTGGGGTATAAATCCAGTCTCTTCTCCCTTCTTCTTCTCTTGTAAACCTGAGTGTGTTTAGTCAGATTTCTCGGCTGTACTTCCTTCTTTCTATATTAGTGTATTGTCTCTTTGGTGCCATGCTCAGGGCTCAGTCTGGACTATCAGGGCCCCCAGAAAGTTGAACATGTCCAGAAGTATTTGCAGCTGGATCGTGCCCATAGCTTTCTCATTGCATTGAATGCTGCTTCAGAGACTGTGGAGTTAAACATGGTGGGGTTTGAACTGCTTGCCTGTATTTACTGATATATCTTTCTTGGGTTTCTGGGTTTTTCTTGTCCTCTTATTCAAGCCCCTTTTCGGCAAGATGGTGGTTTTGGCTTTGCTTAACAGGAGTTTCCTGTGCCTGCGCAGTTGGGTAAGCATTACATTTTATATATATCAGCGGTGTGGGGAAAATGGCTGGAGTTTGTTTTCCTCAGAACACTAGAATGTGGGGCTTCCCAAAAAAATTGATGTAAGTAAACAAAAAACAACCATGATACTATTATGCAATCTATTCCGTAATTATTATCAGGCATTTAAATTATGGTACAAATTACAAAACACATTCCAATACAAAATATACAAATATTAAAGTGTAAACCAAACTGTTTGTGCTCAAAGTTTCTCTGAATAACAGAGCTCAAAGTAGCTTAACACAGTCCTTCTTGGATGCAGTCAAAAATGCTGCATTAAGCTGAAAGTGGTTAAGACGCTGAACTGCAGGCTGTGGAAGGTCGGTAGTTCAGCAGTTCGAGACCCAGGGTGCCGCATGATGGAGTGAGCTCCCGTCTCTAGTTCCAGCTCCTGCCAACCTAGCAGTTCGAAAGCAAGAAATTGCAAGTAGATAAACAGGTACCACTTCGGTGGGAAGGTAACAGCGTTCTGTGCGCCTTGGTGTTTAGTCATGCCGGCCACATGACCACGGAAACGTCTTCGGACAGCGCTGGCTCTTCGGCTTTGAAACGGAGATGAGCACCGCAACCCTAGAGTCGGATTCGACTGTCTTTTGAGCAAGGGAACCTTTACCTTTACCTTTTTAAACATAGATTGCAAGGTCTGCAGTGGAAAATACTCTTCAAAACAGACTGAATAAGCAGAGAAGAAAAAACATTTTGGACTGTTGCGGTAGCTTGATAAAGGACTGAACCCAGGTGGGGAGCTGGCCTGTTGGGGCCACGGGAGCCATGACATTTGATCAGATATTTGGAATAATTTACCTCTGCATCAAAGAAGAACTGTTTTAAGCTACTTGGAGCTGAATTATTCAGAGAAACTTTGAGCACAGACAGTTTGGTTAAATATTTGTATATTTTGTACTGGAATGTGTTTTGTAATTTCTACCATAATATAAATGCTTGATAATAATTATTGAATAGATTGTGTAATAATACCACGGTTGTTTTTTTGTTTACTTACAACTTATCCCGTGATCTCACGTTTGCATGAACAATAAAACTGACGGGCATCTTATTCAGGATCAGCCAAAGAAAGTGTTTCTTCATGCAACGCATCGTTATAATTGACCTGTAGAATACACTAGATGCCGTGACGGCCAGAAGTTTAGATGGCTGTGAAAGAGATGGAAGAGATTCATGGAGGCTCTTGGCCATGATGTCTAAATGAAGCTTCCATGATTAGGGGCAGCATACCTCTGAATGCCGGTTGCTGAGGCATGGCGGCAAGGGAGGGGTGGTGCTTCTGGGGGCTTCTCAGAGCCATGGGGGGAGGGGGGACAGCATGCTTGTGCTCTCCGTTGCCCCCAGATGGCTTTCAGTGTTAACAGTCTCCAATCTGAGTTGCCTGTCAAAATCCTCGGCATCCCCTGCCGTCACAGTCTTTGGTGCGTTGCTGGAAGGTGTGCTTGGCTTTACTGCTGTGTGGGTTACAGCTTCGCAACCAGAGAGCAATTATTTTGTGGGGAAAACCAGTTCCTGCTGGTCTCATGGTGATGGTGCTGCCCTGGTGGCTTTGTCAGGGTAGTGGAAGCGCGTCTAATAATGCAATCCACAATAGGCTAGTGCTGAACTATATACAGTGGTTTTGTTTACAATAATATACATACAGTCCAAGTTAGCACTGGTAGACTCCAATTCTTCAGGCAGACTAACAAAGTGCTTCGCAAGGAATCCCATTCATAAGAGTGATGAATCACATACAGAGTGCACAGAATATATACCATGAAGCACCAATCACATTGAAGTGCTGACTCACTGTGACTTCCGTGAGGATGATGCAACTTTGATCAAGTGACCTGTCACATGACACTACTTCTGTCACCTTCAGATCAAGATGATCTAATTGACTCACCTCACCTGGCTGTCATCTTGCCTGCAATACATAACAGTGTGCTGACAGGCTTTGCGTCCCTTCTCTTGTCAGGAACATTTTCAAAGGCACTTTGAAACGCACCCGTCCAGAAGAGTTTTCACCTGTGAATGTCTGCATGGTTAATGGCAGGCTCTCTTTCTTTGGAGGTTTTCAAACAGAGGCTAGATGGCGATCTGACAGCAATGCTGATCCTGGGAACTTAGGCAAATCATGAGAAGGGAGGGCAGGAAGGGTTGCCTCAGGGCTTAGTTCTCGTGGCCTTTTCTTACGCGCCCATGGAAATGCTGATCGCCACTTTGGGGTCAGGAAGCCATTTTTCTCCAGGCCAGTTTGGCTGGAAATCCTGGAGGGGTTTTTGTTTTTTTGTCCTCTTCTGGGCCTAGAGAAGGGGTCACTGGAGGTGTGGGGGGGAGGTATTTGTGTATTTGCTGTATTGTGCAGAAGGTTGGACTAGATGACCCTGGAGGTCCCTTCCAGTTCTGTGATTCTAATACAACATGCGGTTGGAATTATTTTGGTGCATTTTATCAGTCTTTGATGCTGCTTTTGCAGGGTGAAATACATGGGCCTCTTTACCTATATCCTGCTTTTGACCAT
>NW_015164743.1:164284-168507 GCF_001447785.1 Gekko japonicus
AGGAATGCACTCGTGGCAACTGTTCGGCGATCGAAGCTTACCGAATGTAAGTCCCAAGGCGTTTGTACTGCTGGCACCTCTCTGTGTTTCTAAGAATGTGCAGTCAGGGAAGAAAGCTCTTCCAGAGCTCTTGAGATCTGTCATGCCGACCCCGAAGCAGAGGCTGACTTTCTCTGAAAGGTGTCGAGCGCGTGCAGAGTTTCCTGTGCTGACTGTGACAAACACCACAAGGATTAACTGGGTTTGCTGCACAGGGAGTCTCGTGGCACTGACTGCAAAATGTCACAGCAGAAGGGCTGAGGAAGGGGGGGGGCAGCAGTATAACTGAGATACAATATACACAAATACTGCAAAAAGTGCATACAAATAACAAGAATTGTAAGAATCAGTTGACTCTTGTTGGTAACTTCAAGCTGTTTTAATCTTTCTGTTTTTCGACAAGGGACTACAAACCAAAAGTGATTGCTGTAAGAAGTTCACACATTCATAGAACAAAGGAAAGTTAACAGAAGCTATAATTATTTTCTTCTTTATTCCACAGGTGAATTCAGGTGAAATTGACGAACATCTCGAGTTTTTGCAAGTTCGTTTCAGAATCTTTGTCAAAATTCCTATTTCAAAGAACAAGCAACAGGAATTTTGACAAAGATTCTGAAACGAACTTGCAAAAACTCGAGATGTTCGTCAATTTCATCTAAATTCACCTGTGGAATAAAGAAGAAAATAATTATAGCTTCTGTTAACTTTCCTTTGTTCTATGAATGTGTGAACTTCTTACAGCAATCACTTTTGGTTTGTAGTTCGTCATCTTTATTTTGCTGTACCCTTGTATGATTGGTTTCAACAAGGGACGCCATCAATATTCAAAGACGACGTCAAGACAACGGAGACACAGACGAACTTCCCCGGAGTTTTACCGCTCGTTTCGATACGTTCTTTCTCAACGCAACGGTTCAGTTCTGCATCCTTACAATATCTGATACCGGACTCTCTCCAGTTCCCCGTAACTTCAAGAGCTCTTGACAAAAGTACTTCTACAAACGGACAGCAAGTCCGAAATTAGCGGTAAAACTCCGGGGTAGTTCGTCTGTGTCTCCTTGTCTTGACGTCGTCTTTGAATATTGATGGCGTCCCTTGTTGGAAAACAGAAAGATTACAACAGCTTGAAGTTACCAACAAGAGTCAACTGATTCTTACAATTCTTGTTATTTGTATGCACTTTTTGCAGTATTTGTGTATACTGTACAGCAGAAGGGCTGGCAGGCCACCAGCCCACAAAAGGGGTAGGATTTTGGTCAGTCTGTTGTTGTCTTATTTTCATGAACTCCCCCCCCACACACACACACACTCACACACACTATAGTCATTTCAGAGGACAGTCTGCAGTATAAGACAGAGACCGAAGTTTAGTAGCCCCTTAGAGACTGTGGCGGAATGGGCCTGCGTCAGCTGGCTGACCCTGCTCTGCCCACCCCTCCTTTGCCTGCCCTGGCACCTGAAGGGGCAGTTTTTCACCACTGCCTCCAGGTATTGCTGCCACCACTGTCCCTGTCTTGGGCTCTAGTTAGGCGGGACAGCCTCCTAACCTCCCTCTGATGTCGCTAGGAACCCACTACGGGGCTTCCTGGTAATCTTTGGGGCTCCCCTGGAGAGTTGGCAACATGTGCAGCTTCCAGCAAGGCAAAGAGCGAGCGTTTGGGAAGTGAGCATAGGTGTTGCTGGCAGCGGCTAGAAAGGTTCTCTAATGGCCGCCACCTGTCAGAGCCCCTGGAGAAATCAGTTCCCAATAACCGTCATTCAGGAGAATTAAAGTTTATTGAGACATTGATAGGATCCAGACTCCTAACGATTCCTTGTTAGAACTGAGGTCAAGCGGGCGAATCAAGCAATTATACTGCAATCAAAGAGCAGATAAATGGCTCTCGGCCTATCGCACCTAGCTAGAAAGCCCACCTAATTAACGGTATACATTTCTCAGGGGAAAAAGGATACCGGACACAGCTTGGTCTCAAGGTTGCATGGCACAATCGAGAGATAACAGCATAGTGTCAGAAACGAAAGTGTACATTCTTCTTCTCCCCACATCTCCATGGCAACCAAAATATAGTTGACACCACCACTCAGGTAGGGGGTCTCCTCAGGAGGGCCCAGAACACCCACCCTGCCCCTTTATACACCTCCTTTCCAGTAGGTTTCCCCTTATAAGTGACCAAATGAGGCGTGAGGACCCAGGCAGAGTAACAAACTATGTGTATTGAAGAGATACAATAACAACTGTAATTCAATAACATGTAGGAAAACTGAGCAGAGTAAAGGTAGGTAAACCAGCAGAATAAGAAACCCTGATGCATCTGACTATACTGTACCTAGCCTTCTCTAGGCATTTGACCTCCAGCTGACTCCCTCCCTCTGGATGAGGGATCCTTTCATCTGTTCCCTAGGAGTAGGGTTGCCAAGTGTTACCTGTCTCCGGAGCGGGGGACTCCCGGATACAAAAAACCATAGAGTTTTCCCTCGGATGACCATGGCCCCGCCCCCAGCATGCCCGGCGTCGTCATGTCACTTCTGGGTGACGTGTACATCGGGGTGGGGTTCCCCCCGGGGCCCAATCCGCCGGCGGTGGGGAACAGGCCTCTGGGGCGGGGGTTTCCCCGCCCCCCGGGGGGACTTGGCAAGCCTACCTAGGAGTGAACCACCTCCCACTTTGGGCAAGGCCTTTTATCATTTCTTCTCAGGCAACAACCTTCTACTATTCTACCAGCATAGGTTTTCCCTCCAAAACCCCTGTTAGCCAATCACGGGGTCCAAAGGGTGACCTGGGAAATGTATGCCCTGATGGCTACTCTAGTACAGGCTTCCCTGGAGCCACTAGGCCTCCCTAGAGCCTGTACTAGAGCCTGCTCCCCCAATTATTTTCCATGTTCCTGGCAGGCTGCGACCTCCTTGCCCGCCCCCTCCCCCGGCTGGTCAATTGTGTAGTTCAAAGTTCTCAGGTAAAACCTGCCTACTTGCACCCACCTCCCTCTGAGGTAAAAACACAATGTTCTGAGGTAAAAACACAGAAGAGACTGCAGACAGTTGAGAACATGTTTCAAAAAAGCCAGGATGGCAATTGAGTTAATGAAAGTTTATGGGGAGATAGTAAAGGACATTTCTAGGAGCCATTTCGATGCATGCCTCCCTCATGAACCTGAAGAAATGTCCACCGCATCACCACTCCCTCACACCAACTCCCCCTCACACCTCTCCCCTCCTACTGCCCCCAAGAAAGCTCCTGGCAAACATCGAGCCAGATACACCAACGCTACAAGGAGGAGACAACTTAGGAATGCGGCAAAGACATTTGCACATAGTACTCCTGCGGGCACTGAGATCACCCTGAGGTGCTCAGAACAACACTGTCTCCATATGAGCAAAACAATCCAGGATCACAAGTAGAGAGGCCATCACTTTCGTGGAAGATGGCAGGAGTTGACTTAACAGACGACTGCTTCTTAAATGGACAGTTCTATGTGGCCTGCTCCAGAGTGAGCTCACCAAGCAGCCTGGTGATCCTAGCACCTGAGGGTAGAACTACCAATGTGGTCTAGAGAGAGGTCCCTCAGTAGAGGGGGGGGGAGTACGTATGTCTCACTTCATTTCTTACACTACAGTCTTCTCCGTTAGAATCCCTTCAACGAATGTCACATTTCAAATTTCACATCATCAGTATTATAACTGGATTTATGGAACTTAAATACCGCAGCGAAGCACGGGTATCAGTCTAGTCTAGCAATAAAAATAATGACCAGATAAGAGCCCTGGACGGGCCACTCCTAGCCTGTGGGCCGTATGTTTGACACCCCTCCTACAGGGCATGCCTGGCTTACCTTGCAGTTGTTAAAGAGGACCACAGGACATAATAAAATAAAATAAAGAGGACCACAGGAGCAAAGAAATAATGAGGATTATTAAGAGGTACTTTTCTCCCTTTCTCACAATACAAGAACTCGTGGGCACTCCATGAAATTGCTGAGCGGTCGGGTTAGAACGGATAAAAGGAAGTACTTCTTCACCCAAAGAGTGATTAACACATGGAATTCACTGCCACAGGAAGTGGTGGCAGCTACAAGCATGGACGGCTTCAAAAGGGAATTAGATAGGCATATGGAGCAGAGGTCCATCAGTGGCTATTAAAGGTAAAGGTTCCCTTGCTCGAAGGCCAGTCGAGTCCGACTCTAGGG
>NW_015164743.1:168640-175717 GCF_001447785.1 Gekko japonicus
TAATGTCCTGGCCCCACTGGTGGACCTCCTGATGGCACCTGGTATGTTTGGCCACTGTGTGACACAGAGTGTTGGACTGGATGGGCTTTTGGCCTGATCCAACATTGGAATCTCTTATGTTCTTATGTTCTTATCATCTCCTCTGGCACTGGGGCAGGGTGACACGGCAGTCATCCCCATGAGCTGCCACCACTCGGATGTTGCAGAGTCGCTGGTTAGGAGGACGTGGGCCTCTTCCAGAGGCAGGTTGATAGGGGCCCTTTGCTTTGCCAGAACGAGCATGAAAACAGGGTGCTAATAATCTTTTTATAGAAAGCGAACAGAGGCCCTTTGATTTCCTCTGAAAAGAGCCCACATTTTTCTTTGGGTAAATTTTGTCCAATAAAATATGTAAGGCTGCTGGGGGGGGTTGATCCAGCCAGGAGCCCTCTAACCAGCCGCGGGATATAAGCGGGGACGTTGTGTGTGCTTCTCCTGTTAGGTTTCTCTACTGTGTCACTTGCTGGCCAGAGGACTTGCCCTTGTGGTCATCCCCGTCGCCACGTACCTGCTGTTCTTCTACGTCCACTTGACGTTGCTGTATCGCTCCGGGCCCCACGACCAGATCATGACCAGCGCCTTCCAAGCAAGCTTAGAGGTGAGGAAGGCAGGTCCGAGGACCGTTTTCGAAAGGGAGGGAGACGGACTGCTTTTGCCCGGATGGCTTCAAATTGAACTGGGCTTGTCTGGCACTGGGATGCTGCTGAACAAAGTGTGGGTCCAGCAGCACCTTTAAGAAGACCAGCAAAGTTGCCCTGACCTGGATAGCCCAGGCAAGCTCGATCTCGGAAGCTAAGACAGGTCAACTCCGGCAAGTCCTTGGATGGGAGACCTCCTTGGAATACCAGAGGTGGGAGGCAGGGGCAGGCTTTATTCAACCACCTCTCTGAATAGCCTCCAGGCCCCCAGAAGGGGGTCAGTCACCAGAGGTCGCCATGACTCTGTGTGCGCGCACACGCACACACATGTACATATTAAAAATACCCAAAAAAAAGGAAGAAAAGACCAACAACGTTTAATTCTGGGTATCAGGTTACTTGTGCATGCACACTTCTTACCTGCGCATGCACACAAAAGCTTATACCCAGAATTAAAACTTTTTGGTCTTAAAGGTACCTTTGGACTCAGACTTTGTTCCGTTGCTTCAGACCAACACAGCTACCCACCTGACTCTTATCTTCATGGAATGCTACTGTATACTGGCCTTCTGGAAAGAGTCTCGTTAACTGTGCAAAGCTTCTCAATCCCCACCAAGCAGTTTCTCTTTGTTCTGGGTGTTTTCAGTCCCATCCCATTCACCCATGTTGCCACAGTGGAAACCGCAAACCATTCTTCTCAAGTGCTTCTTAAGGCAATGCCTTCTTAAGGAATCCAAGTCTTATGAGGAAAGGCTGAAAGAGTTGGGTCTGTTTAGCCTGGGAAAGAGAAGGCTTAGAGGGGACATGAATCAATGTTCCCTCTAAGCTGTGTAGTCCTGCTGTGAGCAAAAATTCTATCTTGCGAGCTACTGGCATTAAAGTTGTGAGTGAGCAATTTGGCTACTGCCTACATTAGTGTGCTCTGGAGCTATCCTTCCTGAGCTGAGTCAAAAATGTGAGCCAGAGGCTAAAAAATGGTGAGCTAGCTCACACTAACTCAGCTTAGAGGGAGCTGGCCAATAGTTGGGGAAAGACACCAGATCAGAGAATAAGCAGGGGACTGGGGAACCTTTTGCCCATAACCTCCTTATGCTAGACAACCACAGTCTTGAATTGACTATGGATTGTTTCACACATGTACGTTCCTTACGGGCTGATGACTGAATGGTGTGTTTATTTATTTTATCCCCCACTTCTTGCCCCCAGTGGGAGCCTGAAGGGGCTTGCAATGTTGTTTTCCCGTCCTCTGTTTTATCCTCACGACAACCACCCTGTGAGGTAGGTCACTCAGTGAATTTCCACGGCAACGTGGGGATCTGAATCTGGATCTCACAGACCCTTTCCCGGCACTCCTAACTACTGCACATGCTCTATAACTGATCACATTTACAATGCTGCAGTTATGAATTTTTTGTATCTGCTCATTCCCGTTCAAATGGAGTGCTTTCCAGTTTACTCATTCATCTGTCTCTAATCAAGAACAGAGAGATCCATTTATATATGTGCCCATGTCAATCAGGTCTGCTTCTGACAACCTTAACCCCCACGTCTGGGTGGAAACATGATTTTAGACAACCTTTTCTTGCCCACAGACAGCCCCCCAATCTTACACAACTCCTCACGCACAATAATGCAACATCTAATTTGAACATGGACACTGGTACTAGAGATTGAAAAAAACCCAGATGCCAACTTTGCTGCCACATACAACCAGGACACATCATCACTGGACCGAACAACATCAACTACACCATCCCAGGCTCATTCACTTGCTTATCTTCTAATATTGTATATGCTATTAAATGCCAAAGAGATGTGAAGGCCCGGAAAAAAACCGGAAAAATTCGGGGGGAAACTGTTCCCCCCCCCCCCGTTTTTTTCCTGAAGCCTTTTTTTTCCCCCCGAAAAATTGAAAAAAGAAAAGAAAAAAAATTGATTATGGAACGTTTTATTTTAACATGATGAATAAAATATTTTAAGACAAGGTGTTCAAATATTTTCCAAATCATTTCTAAAATATATATATATGGTATCAGATTGATCTAATTTCTGTGCACTGAGGACAAGCAAGTCCTAGGTTACAAACTGAACTCTCCAATGCAAGAACAAGATGCATTTCTTCCTTTAGGAGGTGCTATTGTCACGAGAAAAGAAAAAGGTTTCAGTTTTGTTTTTGCATGTGGGCGGGTATTCTGTTTGTAATAACTGTTTGGACACACTATATTTTTAATATGCTAGTTGTGATAATTTCATAGTCATATTTTATGTTCCTAAAGTAACAGAATGACTTTCAATCTAGAAAAGACAAAAGAAGTGCTAATGTAGCATTTTTTTTCAATTTTTCCGAAAATTTCAGGGTTTTTTTAAAAAAAAAATGGGGGGAAAACGGGGGTTTTTCCGAGCTTCAAAATTTCCGGAAATTTTACACCTCTAGCCCTTCAGTTCTCTACATAGGGCAAATGGGTCAAACCCTACGCCAAAGGATGAATGGACACAGATCTGACATCAAGAATCACAAAACTGAGAAACCTATACGAGAACATTTCAGCCTCCAAGGACACTCAGTGGGGGACCTCAGAGTAGCTGTTTTGTTACCAAGGAATTTCAGAAACAGACTAGGGTGGAAGATTGCTGAATTACAAGTTCTTACAACCTTTAGGACAATGGAACCCCCAGGACTTAACAGAGATATTGGGTTCCTATCTCATTAAGTCATCCAGTTCTCACATCTGTTTGTTATCTTTCATTATCTGTATGCTAATTTGCTGCTATTCAGAGGTTTTACCAATCCGCTTTAACTGCTCGATTACCTACTTATGCATCTTGACTCCAATTAGCCCTTCTTGACAACTAACCCCCACTGCCTATTTGTAATGGATGCCGAAGTTTGTTTCAATGTTTCAGTGTATCTGAAGAAGTGTGCATGCACACGAAAGCCGATACCCAGAATTAAACTTTGTTGGTCGTAAAGGTGCCGCTGGACTCAAATTTTGTTCTTTAGACAACAGTAGCCATTTCTGGGTTCGCGAAACCTCCACTGTTTGGCTGAATGTTCTGTGGTTCTTCCTAGGGTGGGCTGGCTCGGATTACTCAAGGACAGCCTCTGGAAGTGGCCTACGGCTCCCAGATCACCTTGCGGAACATCTTGGGCAAGCCTATGCCCTGCTGGCTGCATTCGCACAAGAACACCTATCCCATCAGGTGGGAGAGGAGCGGGTTTGTCCTGTGGCAAAGGCTCAGTTCAGGAAGGTTAAGCCTTGTTTAGTCGGATATCTGAATTGACCAACCAGTGTGTGCAGCCAGCCTGCAAACCAGAACTAGAAACAGTTGTTTGGAATGGACCTGCAAACTATGTTTTATGTTCTACCTGTGGTTTCTTGCGATGCTGTAATTGACAAGGGTTTACCGTGATGCTGTCGTGAAGAATTATTGTTGTGCCTCCCGAGGCCTCCAAACCCTAGACAGACAAGTCATCCTGCAACGGCTTTCTGTTGGCCAAGAAAATCTAGAGCTGGAACAGTGGCATCGAGAGCAGTTCACGGGACCATCGCAAACGTTACCCGAGCCCAAACTGGTGGGCAGTAGGTTCAGGATGGACAAAAGGACATACTTCTTTACACAGCAAGGGATTAAAACGTGGAGTTCGCTGCCAGAGGATGCGGTGATGGCCACCAACGTAGGCAGCTTCAAAAGGGGACTAGATAGATTCATGGAGGACAAGCCTATCAGTGGCTACTAGCCATGGTGACTGACGGGAACCTCCTCATTCAGAGGCACTGATCCTCTGAATCCCAGAGCCAGGATGCAGCATCAGGGGAAGGCCTCGGCCTCTTATGCCCTGGTGTTGGCCCTCCGGAGGAACTGGTTGGCCGCTGCATGAGACAGGATGCTGGACTAGATGGACCCCTGGTCTGATCCAGCAGGGCTCTTCTTATGCTCTTAAGCCCTGTGTTAATTCCTACTATTGCCCTGTTCCACAATGCCTTTCCTTCAAGCTCTCCTCCTTTCCTTGTTTGCAGGTATGAAAATGGTCGTGGCAGCTCCCACCAGCAGCAGGTGACCTGCTACCCTTTCAAGGACGTGAATAACTGGTGGATTGTGAAAGATCCTGGCACGTGAGTATTGGGGCTCCTTTAGCATCCAGTTCGTGGAGCGGCACCACACCGGTGTTCTCTGAATCCCATGCAGGACGAGACTTGGGGATCAGCTGTGGTCCTCCAAACTGCTTTAGAGCGGACTTGCAGTTTGAATCACGCCTGCTTCTGCCTTTCTCACTGCACGGCCCGTCTCCACAGCGTCTGCACCCTGCTCTGTTCTTTCAGTGGCTGTGGCCTCACTGTCCCTGGCTGCTGTGTAGTACGGCAAGATGGCCGCCGCCCGTGAACGCACAACCATATGCACAATGGCCTGTTTACGTACGCGTGTCTATGTCTGCATGGAGAGAAGAGAGCCATCCACTTGGTGTAATGCAAAGGGGAGACCTGAGTTCTAATCCTCCCAGTATACCCACGGAGCTCTTTTCATCTAACCTTGGGCAAATCGCTTTCACTTAGCACCAGGGGTCATTTCGTAGAAAAAGAGGTGCAGGAGCTCATTAGCGTAACTCATTAGCATAACTTATTTGCATATGCCACACCCCTTGACATCACTGGAAGTGTGTCAGAAGGCAACACCCACTGCTCAGGCTCCACTGGACTGTTTTGGATTGCTAGCTATTGGGGGGGGGGCCGTGCAGATCTGTCCCTCGCAGAGGAGGGAGAGCTTGTACCTGAATAAAACTTGGTCTTAATGGTGCCACTGGACTGTTTTGGACCGGGGGGCCGGAATGGGGCTCTGCAGCTTACCTGGCTGCTTCTTGCTCTGACTGAGGGCTGCTGGGAGCAGGGGGTGGGGCTTGTTGCATGTGCCCGTCCCCTGGGCTCTTTACTGCCTGGGCTCCGCTCCTGTGTGTTAGCACTAACGAACCTCGGGGTTCTTGCAAGTTTACCATGAGATAAATCCCCCCCAACACACTCTGTGGATCATCCTGAGGTCCTCAGTAGATGGGCAGCTTTATTTATTTGAAAAATGCATATTCCACACCCTCACCCTGTGTGGGCTTGCGGAGCTGCTCACGTTATTAAGATGTAAAAATACATTAATGATTACTTTAAAAAAATTAATGAAATAAGCTAGCAGCCAAAGCTATAGAAATCCCAATATAGGATCCCACCTGTCTGCTTACACATTTTTACTCCATCTTTCCTCCTGCAACACTCTCTACTGGTGCCTCGTGTGGTCCTGGGAGGACAGATCAAGGGGTGCAACCAGCTTACAGCTTGGAATCTTCTTTGGATCGTTGCTGTAGAGCTTGAAGATAGCAGAATATAACTATTACTTATTTATCCACTTACAAAATGTGCGTCCTGCCTTTCTGCCCTTCCCAGGGCCACCGAGGCAGCTAACAATTTAAAATATAGATGACAAAACTGGGTTTTAAGACTATTGAAATCACCTGCCCTCCAAACACACGTCAGTAAAACAGAGTTTAAAAAACATGCTAAAAGTAAAAGCAACAATTAAAACAGTTAGGAAGGAGGGGTCACTGTAAAGGTAAAGGTTTCCCTTCCTCGAAAGCCAGGCGAATCCAATTCTCCTTTTCCAAGCCGAAGAGTCAGCGCTGTCCGAAGACTTTTCTGTAGTCACGTGGCCGGCATGACTAAACGCTGAGGCACACGGAATGCTGTTACCTTCCCACCGAAGCAGTACCTGTTTATCTACTTGCAATTTCTTGCTTTCGAACTGCTAGGTTGGCAGGAGCTGGGGCCAGAGACGGAAACTCACTCCATCGCACGGCACTCGTGTCTCGACCTGCCAAACTACAGACCTTCCAGTCTGCAGCTCAGCATCTTAACCTCTGAGCCACCACGCCCCCAACTGGGGCTACTGAGGGAATGCCAAACAAAACCAAAAAGACAGCAGTAGAAGAGGACAGATGCATCTCCCTGGGGAGAGAGTTCTAGCGTATTGGTGCCACAGCCGAGAAGGCGCTCTCCCAAGTTGCCACCTGCCTAGCCTCAGAAGGCGGGCTGGGAAGGTTCATAAGGGAGCAGGAAGAGGGTAGGAAAGGCACAGGGATGGGCTAATGGATGTGGAATTCAGATCCCTGAGATTTTCCAGCTTTCGTTCTGCAAAGAGGAAAAGCAAGTTGGCTCGCCCTTAATGTGATCCATTAGAATGATTTCTGTTCCATCCAGTTCTTCTGTGGATTCTCATTGGTTGCTGGGGCGCCAGCTTAGTTTTAGCCAGGGGTCATTTCGTAGAAAAAGAGGTGCAGGAGCTCGTTAGCATAACTCATTAGCATAACTTATTTGCATATGCCACACACCCTGACATCACCGGAAGTGTGTCAGAAGGCAAC
>NW_015164743.1:175792-180781 GCF_001447785.1 Gekko japonicus
CCTGGGCTCTTTACTGCTGGAGCTCCGCTCCTGTGTGCTGCTGCAGGAAATGACCCCTGGTTTTAGCGGGTCCGGTGCTTCTGGGCCTTTTGTTCCTTGCGGCTGTGAAGGTCATGCTTGAAAGTCTGTGGGCAATGCCAGAGAGAGAACTGAACAAAATTTTCAGCAGTTGAGCATGGGGCTGCAGTCCCTTTCATACCCCCCCTGGTGACAGTCAAAATCGGGAGGGGGGGGAATGGAATACTAAGTATTCAAAATGAGAGAAACGCTGTGTATTGTTTTATCTGTATAATGTATTCAGAACTGAGCAGTGGAATGTGGATTACCTTTTTAAAAGATTTTAAAATGTTTTAATATTTTATAAGGTCTCCAACACAACTAGGCAATATTTACAACAAGTGAGTTAATAATTGGACTTAGTGGACATACTAGCAGTAAGTAAAACAGTAAATTACATCCAGGCACATCATAAACAGCGAGAATTCTCTGTCAGTGCCAGTAAGCACTGCACAGCCAAGCATTGCACCAATCAAGGATGTAACAAATCTATCCTATCTAGATAAGTTCTTGATGTTTAAAGATGTGGCGAGAGGGATCATGTGGTTGAATATTATTTGTAGTGACATATTCCAGAAGTGGGAAGCATTTTTCCGCGAACTGAGTCATTTTTGGATAAATCTCAGTTCGGAGAAGATGGCCTGAGATCATTTCCAGCACAGTTGTACCAGAGAGAGATCTTGTAGGAGCAGATTGTGATTTCCATTTTAGGGCACTCGCCGGTTTTGCTGCTCCTAGAAGACTATTAATTAGTCCACATCAGATTTTTAGGAATTGTTATGTCCTGCCAATAGTTCAGAAATACTATTTCTGGTAATAATGGAACCTCGTATCCACTTAGAATTTTTATTTGAGAAAGTATGTCACGCCAAAATTCCTCAATGAATTTACGTTGCCACCAGCAGTAGATGACCTGATTGTAGAACTGGCTTTAATGCATATATATTGGGTTGGATCCTACCTCACATTGCCACCAGGGGGTTAGAAATTCACTCTCCCACTGCAGACATCTGACCCCACACTCTGTTGTTCCTGGAGAGCCCTCTGGCTCCCCGGAGCAGCATTTCGGGGGTTATTTTAGGCTGCAGTGGAAGGGGGAATTTTAAGAAATTCTTCCTCTGCTGATGGAAATCTATCCATCCACGGTGATTCTCAGCAAGATCAGAGCCATGCTAGTATGCTTTCAGGGGTGGAGCATTTCCATCTTGTAATGTCTCCACTGCCCTGGCGCTTGCTGTAGGTTTTTGAACCAGCAATGCCAGTTCCAGTTCTCCCAGTGGCAGTTCAGCTCGTCTCCCTGTCTCTCACCTAGTTCTTAAGCTTGGGTTTGTGTGTCGCTTTAGGCTTCTTTCTGGCTTTCCCACCCGCTCACCGTGACCTGTTTGGTTCTTGAGTTAAGGCCCCTCTCTCCTTGTTCCTATCTCCCACAGGCAGCAGCTGGTGGTCAGTAACCCACCACGTCCTGTGCGCCACGGGAATATCGTTCAGCTGGTCCACGGGATCACAACGCGCTACCTGAACACGTAAGCTCCTTCGCTCCTTCTCTTCCCTCTGTTACGATCCTGTGCTGGTTCAGATTTGACTCAAGCCAGCTGTTGGTAAGAGCAAAAGAAACGCTGGACTGGATGGCAACTAGCATGGTGTTATGATGACATCTGACCGCCATGAAGCTACCGATGAGAAATCTAGCATGGTGTGCATCATGCTTGACACGTATCCAGTGCGGTCAAGTGTTCAAAGCTCTTCACACGCCTTCTCGCTTTTATTCCACTACTAGGATCCTGAGACGTGCTGTCCCTGAAAGGGCAGGTTTCTCACTTCTGGTCACGTTGGCTGGTATAGTAGTGTACCAGTGTGGAGCAGTGGTTAGACTAGAAACTAGGAGACCCAGGTTTGAATCCCTGCTGTGCTCTGGAAGCCTGCTGGGTGACCTTGGGCCAGTCACACCTCTTCAGCTTAACCTACCTCGCAGGGTTGTTGTTGTGAGGATAAAATTGATGAGAGGAGAACCATGTAATCCGCTTTGGGTCCCCATTGGGTGGGAGATAAATTAAATAAATAAATAAATGCAAGACTAGGCTTTGTCACCGTTATTGTAGAAGTATTTTATTTCGCCATTAAGAATTTAGCAAAGATTTAAGATCCTAGCAATGAGTTTGACTAGTGAGTCTGAGGTTGATCTACTATCTTTTGGACTGATTTGCTATATCTTAGAATGTTTCTCCCCTTCTTCTCACCCTTACCTAACATCTGTTCTTTGACCTCCTGATCTCTATGCAACCTTATCTCAGTCAAGGGTCTGTGCCATCCTTATCTTTCATGGGAAAAGTGTAGAAGGTTTGTTTTCCCTATGTCCCTCTTAGGGATGTAGAATGTCCTCTAAACAAAGGGTAGCGGGAATGATGTTTGGGAACGGAATTGATAAACTCTTTTTGAAATACCTGTCCTGGATTTCTTTGTTTTTTCTTATCCTATAAAAGAAGAGAAGGAGAAGAAGAGATTGGATTTATACCCAAGGGAGTCTCAGCTTACAAACTCCTTTCCCTCCCCCTCCCCACAACGGACACCCTGTGAGGTAGGTGGGGCTGAGAGAGCTCTGACAGAAACTGCTCTTTTTCAAGAACAGCTCTTATCAGAACTACGGCTTGCCCAAGGTCATCCAGCAGCTGCAAGTGGAGGAGTGGCTGCTCTGAGCTGCTCTGAGACTCCAAGTGAAGGGCAGGATATAAATCCAATCTCTTCTTCATCTTCTTCTTTTCTACCCGAAGGAGTCTCAGAGCGGCTTACAATCCCTTTCCCCTCCCCACAAGAGACACCCTGTGAGGTAGGTGGGGCTGAGAGAGCTCTTTCGAGAACTGCCCTTGAGAGAACAGCTCTAAAAGAACTTATGACTGACCCAAGGTCACGCCAGCAGCTGCATGTGGCAGAGTGGGGAATCAAACTTGGTTCTCCCAGATAAGAATCCGTGCTCTTAACCAATCAAACCAATACCATATTGGTAGCTCCTGCCGAAATGTTATTTTAATCTGCACAGTCCATCAGATGCCCTACTGGGCAGGAGCCCCAAAGGGCTAAACTCACTTTCTAAAAAAAACTTGGTTAGCACCAGGAAAGGTGTTGGCGGGTACCATGGTGCCCATGGGTGCCATGTTGGGGACCCCTAATTTGGGCAGTCATCAAGGGCAGCCCAGTGAATAAAGAACACTATGGTTGTTTAACTTTGTAGGTACAAATGTATGAACTGCTGTCACCAGTCATGGTTGAATAGAAGAAGTCGCAGCCCATTTGGTGGTGGAACTTCTTAAAGGGAAGCATGGTCTGTTGTGAGATGAGGTTAGGGTTGCCAACCTCCAGGTGGTGGCTGGAGATCTCCTGAGGTTACAACTGATCTTCAGGTGACAGAGATCCGTTCACCTGGAGAAAATGGCTGCTTTGGAAGGTGGACTCTGTGGCATTCAGGGATGCAAGCCTCCAGGTGGGACCTGGGGATTCCCCAGAATTACAGCTTTTCTCCAGACTACAGAGATTTTTTATTTTTAAATTAAATTTATGCCCTGCCCTACCCCGTGAGTGGGCTCAGGGCGGCTTACATAATTGGTCTACATTCGCATAAAACCATTTAAAATTCAATACAATAAGATAAAACAAAACCTCAGAAAGTGCTAGTGCTAATACATTGAATGCATAAGATGGCGTGCTGAAATTACCATACAACCAGACAGTTTCGCTGAATGATCTTCCAGAGCACAGTGGTAGCGGCCAGATGTTAGTACTACGGGCCGGCTCGTTGGTGGTTGGGGGCGGCGGCTCCTAGTTGAAAGCCTGGTGGAAGAGCTCCGTCTTGCAGGCCCTGCAGAACTGCATAAGATCCCGCAGGGCCCTGATCTCCTCCGGGAGCTTATTCCACCAGTGCGGAGCCGCCACTGAAAAGGCCCTGGCCCTCGTCACAGCCAGCCTGGCTTCTCTTGGACCCGGGAGAACCCTGATCTTAATGCTCTCTGGGGAACATACGAGTATGTGGGCCCCTGACCATAAAGGGCTTTAAAGGTAAGAACCAGCACCTTGAACCGAATTCGGTATGCTATAGGCAGCCAGTGCAGTGCTTTCAGCACTGAATCCCGTTCCCCTTCTGTTAACTGACACTGGCGGAAGTAAAACTCCATCATTTTTTCCCCATTTGAACTGACTGGCACTATTATGTCATCTGGACGTGAACGCCCTCTAAGAACGCCACTGGGGGTGAGGTCAGATTCTGTTCTGTTCTTCTGGCTTCACAGGCACGACGTCGCCGCCCCGCTGAGCCCCCACTCCCAAGAAGTCTCCTGTTACATCGATTACAACATCTCCATGCCGGCCCAGAACCTCTGGAGAGTGGTGAGGGTCAAAGCCGTTGCCACCGGTCATTCTGTCCGACTCGTTAGCCGAGTATTGACTTCCAGAGTAGCAATAAGTACGATTAGAGATTGAAATATAATTTTAGAAAGAGGCTGGGCTGGGACACGGGGGATTCTTGGCGGAAGGCTCCTTGGCCACTTCCTTTACTTCCTCGGGTCTTGCTGATGCGGTCGGTAGCAGGGAGAAGAATCCTCAAGTGGGGCCCGATCCAGAAACAGTGGAAACTTGCTGGGATGTGAGGAGTAAAACTGCCTGTCCTGCTTTGGCAGGGACAAAGAAGAAAAAAGGGGGGGGGGAACTGAACCTAAACCTAGAATTCAGAACCCAAAAAGGTTAGTCAGGAATAGAAAAGGGCCAGCTCTAAAAATCTAATTACAAAATATACAAATATATATATGTGTGTTTATTCAACATAAATTAAAATAGCAAACAAGGGCCCATTCATACCTCATATAAAACTATAAAAACATACAAGGGCTAATAAGATAGACCTAGGCTGCGGTCACACGGAGCATTAGCCACGCTAGAGCGATGGAA
>NW_015164743.1:180825-185902 GCF_001447785.1 Gekko japonicus
ACACGCAGCAAAAAACTAGTACCTGCGGGGCAAGGGCAGGCGTCTGATCACGTTTCCGGAGGCATCCGGCGCCCGCCCATGTCCCCTTGCGAAAAAGGTGTTTTTTCCCCACATCTCCGTGGATGCGCACAAGCACCCAACAGAGCATGCACAGTCGTGGTGTACACGAAAAAAAACCCATCCAGTTTGCCGCACCGCACGCTTCTTTTTTGCACGCGGAATTGTCTTGCGATCAGCACCTCTCCCTTCCCACGGAACCTCCACGGTACCTCACCGGGAGGTCTGATCTCTTTACCACGCGTTAGTTTGCCCTGGGGCAAACTGCCACGCTTCCCCCGCGCAGTTTCCTGCCCGTGTGACCGGGGCCTTAATAAGATAGACCTAACGCGTTTCGGCCTTTACAGGCCTTTACAGGCCTTCCTCAGAGGTCTAATACATACAGAACATATTGGCTGATGTGCAAAAATACATACAATCCTACATATACAAAATATGGAATAAAGACCAGAAATCAATTGTTCCAAAGTTTAACCACTGGGCAAGGAAAAGAAGTACAGAAATACAAATGAAGCCTCCAGTGTAAATCACATGTCCAGTGGTACTTCTCTCTGGTCGACTGTATATTCTTCTGAGATTGTACAGCCAAATGTTCCCAATCAAATGTTCCTTAGGTTAAAAGCAGTCGCTTCTGCTTTTGGCAGGGGCCGTTGTATCTGAGGCCAGGGCAGAACGTAAGGGACAGCCACACCGTGTATTGCGCTGACGGCCAGTGGGTCTCTCTCATCCAGCCTGGTCTGGCAGTGCTTCTTCGGGGCCTCAAAAGCAGGGCCTCTTTCCCACAAGGGGGGGGGGGCGTGGCTCAGTGGAAGAGCCTCTGCTTTGCATGCAGAAGCTCCCAGGTTCAAGCCCTGGCGTCTCCGGTTAAAGAGGACCAGGCAGTAGATGACGTGAAAGACCTCTGCCTCAGACTTTGGAGAGCCATTGTCAAGGGTCTGATTCTGTAGATGGCAGCTTGGCCTGTGTTCACAACATAAGAACATAAGAACATAAGAGACGCCAATGTTGGATCAGGCCAAAGGCCCATCCAGTCCAACACTCTGTATCACACAGTGGCCAGAAATACCAGTGCCATCAGGAGGTCCACCAGTGGGGCCAGGACATTAGAAGCCCTCCCACTGTTGACCCCCCCCCAAGCACCAAGAAGACAGAGCATCACTTGCCCCAGAGCCCCTATCTATACCTTGTGGCTAATAGCCACTGTTAGAAGCCCTCCCACTGTTGACCCCCCCCCAAGCACCAAGATGACAGAGCATCACTTGCCACAACAAATGGCAGGAAGCCCTACATCAGCCCGCAGATGTTACAGGGCACGGGAGTTGTGTCCAAGCTGATGGCAGTGAAAAATACCAGGCAAGGAAAAGAAAGATAAGTGTTCCCCCCCCCCCCAAATGGTGACTTTGCCTTGTTGTTTTATATAAAGAGT
Source organism: Gekko japonicus (assembly GCF_001447785.1). NCBI lineage: Eukaryota > Metazoa > Chordata > Lepidosauria > Squamata > Gekkonidae > Gekko > Gekko japonicus. The sequence continues at coordinate 182,309 of NW_015164743.1, forward strand.
TAGGAAAGCCTGGCCTAGTTCGAGATGTGTAGCTGTGATAGTCTGTCTGTAGCAGTAACTTTAGGAAAGTCCTTGTTTATTCTTTAAAGAGAGAACCTTTCCTAAAATCCTGTAATATTGACGTTTTATCGTCTGCTTCTGTTTTTGAAATATGTAGTACATTCGGTGATACATATGATTTTACCTGTTGTACGTAACAACTCGCAATATTTGACAAACCTGATGAGTTTATATTTTTCCTCTGCCCTTTCTTCCCTTCTGTAGCCCACACTTTCTTTGAGAAAATAAATTTTAAAAATCTAAAAAAGAAAAGGGCAAGAGTCTTGACAAAGCTGATGAGTTTATATTTTTCCTCTGCCCCTTCTTCCCTTCTGTAGCCCACATTTTCTTTGAGAAAATAATTTTTAAAAAATCTAAAAAAGAAAAGGGCAAGAGTCCAGTAGAGCCGTAAAGGTAAAGGTTCCCTTGCTCGAATGCCAGTCGAGTCCGACTCTAGGGTTGCGGTGCTCATCTCTGTTTCAAAGCCGAAGAGCCAGCGCTGTCCGAAGACGTCTCCGTGGTCATGTGGCCGGCATGACTAAACACCAAGGCACACGGAACGCTGTTACCTTCCCACCGAAGTGGTCCCTATTTATCTACTTGCAATTTCTTGCTTTTGAACTGCTAGGTTGGCAGGAGCTGGAACTAGAGACGGGAGCTCACTCCGTCATGCGGCACCCGGGTCTTGAACTGCTGAACTACCAACCTTCCACAGCCTTACAGAATAACAAACTATCTGGCCGGGCAGGAGCTTTTGCGAGTTCTGAAGAATTGAGCAGCGACTCACAAAAGTTCATACCCTGCCACAAATTTTGTTAGGCTGAAAGTCCGGTATGATTTGCTGAGCTGGCAGAACGCCTTTCCTAGTTCTAACCCAGATCAGTTTGGCGGTGCTGAAGTCCTGTTCTTCAATAACTAGCCAGTAGCCTTTCACCGAAGTAAGATAATCATGCATTTAAATGGAAAGTTCAGAGTGTCGCCCCTGTCCGTTTATCTGTGGGCGGGGGCAGAGCTGCAGTGGATCGCAGGCCACCTCCTCTGTAAATAACGGTCAAATGCGAAGTCTTCCACTCCCGTTGCAGGAAATCGTGAACCGGGACTCGGATGGGGACATTTGGAAGACGATCCTGTCTGAAGTACGGTTTGTCCACGTGAACACCTCGGCAGTGCTGAAGGTAAACGGATTGCAGGGTTTCCTTTTCCGACAGCTGTCCTGACAGCTTGCGCAACTTGGGCGCGAGTATGTTGGGTTAGCGGCCAAAAGCTAACCTGCTTCTCCTCCTCTCCGCCCCTCTTATTTCCCAGCTCAGTGGCGCCTCCCTGCCCGAGTGGGGCTATCGGCAGCTGGAGATCATTGGGGAGAAGATTTCCAAGGGCTACCACCAGAGCATGTTGTGGAACGTAGAGGAGCACAGATATGGGAAAAGTCAGTGGAAACCGGAGCACTCCGGTCCATTCTCTGTTTGTGTTTGGGATTTTTTTAAAACCTTGGGTCGCGGAAATGGATTTGCGGCTATTACAGGCCTTGCGCACAGTTTGGTGTCGTGGTGAAGTGCGCGGACTCTAATCTGGGAGAACCGGGTTTGATTCCCCCACTCCTCCACATGCAGCTGCTGGTGTGACCTTGGGTCATTCACAAATACTTTCAGAGCTGTTCTCTCAGGAGCAGTTCTTGAAAGAGCTCTCTCCGCCCCACCTACCTCACAGGATGTCTGTTGTGGGGAGGGGAAGGGAAAAGAGATTGTAAGCCTCTCTGAGACTCCTTCAGGTAGTGAAGGGCGGGGTATAAATCCAATCTCTTCTTCTTCTCTTCAGTTTGGTGTAGTGGTTAAGTGCATGGACTCTAATCTGGGAGAACCGGGTTTGATTCCCCACTCCTCTACATGCAGCTGCCTCCTCCTCCTCCTCCTTCTTCCTCCTAGCTCTGCTGTGCACAGTGTTCCATCTTGTGGGTTGGACCACAGAAAGAAAGGCTGGGTCCTTTGTGCTCATGGAGGAGAGACAGGGAGGGGCTGTGGCTCAGTGGAAGAACCCCTGCTTTGCATGCCGAAGGTCGCAGGTTCAAGCCCCGGCATCTCCAGCTAAAAGCATCAGGTAGTGGTTGATGTGAAAGACCTCTGCCTGAGACCCTGGAGAACCGCTGCCAGTCTGGGTAGGCAGTACTGGCTGAGATTCTGATTCAGTGTCAAGCAGCTTCCTGTGTCTTCTCTGATGATGGACTAAGAGGGCATGCCATGCGACAGCCATGCTAAAGCCAAGCAGGTCTCGATCCGGTCACTGCCTGTCGGGAACCCAGTGTTCACCTCCTAGAGCTCCACGGACACGTGAAGCTGCCTGACACCAAACCAGACCCTCGGTCCGTCAAAGTCAGTATTGTCTACTCAGACTGGCAGCAGCACTCCAAGCTCTTGGGCTGAGGGTCTTTCACATCGCCTACTGCCACGATCTTTAACTGGAGGTGCCAGGGATTGAACCTGGGACCTTCTGTGTGCCATGCGGATGCTCCACCGCCGAGCCACAGCCCCTCTGTTCCATAATGGAAGGGAGATGGGAAAGAAATGCAACAAATCCACGGCTGACTCCTCTATCCTCGTCCAAGAGGCAAGACTTCCAGAAGCTCCGCAGAAGGGATGAGGAGCCATCCGGGGTTTGGAAGCTTCTCCTCTTTGGGACCAAATTTGATTATGAAACACAAACCTCTGAGAATTGTGACCAAGATCTCCAGGGGAGAGGACAGGGCAGGGCAGGGCATCAGCCCTGGATCCTAATCCTCACAGCCAAGTACTGGCATAAGGCCAGGCCAGGTCTGGGTGACTGACGGAGCCACTCGATCAGTGCTCCCTCTAAGCTGTGGAGTCCTGTGAGCAAATATTCTACTTTGTGAGCTGCTGGCATTAAAGTTGTAAGCGAGCGATTTGGCTTCTGCATAAATTAGTTTGCTTGGGAGCCCTCCTGAGAGCCAGTTTGGTGTAGTGGTTAGGAGCGCGGACTCTAATCTGGGAGAACCGGGTTTGATTCCCCACTCCTCCACATGCAGCTGCTGGGTGTAGTGTAGTGGTTAAGTGTGCAGACTCTAATCTGGGAGAACCGGCTTTGATTCCCCACTCCTCCACTGGCACCTGCTGATGTGACCTTGGGTCAGCCACAAGCTCTGGCACAGCTGTCCTTGAAAAAGAGCAGTTTGTGTCAGAGTTCTCTCAGCCCCACCCACCTCACAGGGTGTCTGTTGTGGGGAGGGGAAGGGAAAGGAGTTTGTAAGCTGCTCTGAGACTCCAAGTGAAGGGCGGGGTATCAATCCAATCTCCTCTTCTTCTTCTTCCCGAGCTAAGGCAAAAATGTGTGAGCCGGAGGCTAAAAAAAAGTGAGCTGGCTCACACTAACTCACCTTAGAGGGAACACTGCACCCGATGTCTCAGGATGTTCTTGAGATGTAACCAAGGATGGAATGTTTGTCATTTATTCTATTTTAAAAAAAAATATTTTATAAACTTTATTGAAGATCAAACAGTACATTTGTAAATCATAGCGCACATACATAAATTGAATCATGTTCGT
>NW_015164743.1:185924-186084 GCF_001447785.1 Gekko japonicus
CGGGATGAGCATTATCTCCTTTTAAAAACATTCGCAGTTTGATTAGGCCTTGTCGCACCATCTAGAAGTAGACCGTGTTTGATGTTCAATAGTGTTATGTATATTAGATATGAGTGGGATCAGAGATTTCCACGATCGGACACAGATTTGTAAATATAAA
>NW_015164743.1:188778-195946 GCF_001447785.1 Gekko japonicus
GCCAGGATGTGACGCTACGTGTCGCTCTGGCAATGGGGCTGTTTGGAGTCCCGTTGCCAGAGCGACGTGTAGCGTCACATCCTGGCGACGGCGGTGCAACGCCTGTTGCCGTCCCCCATGGCAGAGCTCCTGTAAAGGATGACGATCCCCTGCCGCGATTAAACGAGACTTGGCAGCCCTACTCTAAGCTGAGTTAGTGTGAGCTAGCTCACAGTTTTTTAGCCTCTAGCTCACACATTGTTGTCTTCGCTCAGGAAGGATGGCTCCAGAGCAAACTGATTTATGCAGCAGCCAAACCACCTGCGCAGAACTTTAATGCCAGGAGCTCACAAAGCAGAATTTTTGCTCACAAGACTCCACAGCTTAGAGGGAGCATTGGTTCCCACAGTCACGTAAGAGTTTGCAGGGAACGGCCTTTTATAAAGAGCCAAAGGGGCTTAATTCTGTTTGGGACTACAGCGTGGGGGGAGGCTTCTGCCTCCCGTGTGCCATCTTCCTGAGCTGAAATGGCTGGGGGGGGCATTATTTGCCCCGTTTCAGAACTGTACATGCATAGAATAAGCCGACCCAGCTTGTTAAATGTAAGGCAAAGGGGCTAACCTGAAATTCTAGATGGATCCAGAAAGAAGACTGTGCAGTCTTGCAAATCAGTCTGTAAAAGTTTGCTCATGTACCCGAATTTCCACCAGCTTGTTTGCTCGCCCAGGCTTGTCTGAGTTATTGCTAACTCTCTTTTGTAAACTTTCCCAGCCCGGTTGCCTAAAAGCCATTCTTAGGATCTGGCAGTTTTCCTGAATCAAAGCTTTAGGTGCACTTGTTCTCCAAACCAAACCACACAGAAATGTTCTCAGGTGAATTCCCAGGAGCCACAAAGGTGGTTGAATAAGACCTCCAGTGGCAGGAGGTGGGTGGGTGCCCATCTCTGGAACAAGCAAAACAAGTCATGCCAAACAAAAGAACGGTTGCGAACTTCCATATTACACAGGCTGCAGGGTCCTTCTGTTCTTGGTCCAAATGTGGCTTTCCCGGGTGCAAAGCTAATAGAGAGTCCTTTATTTAGGGAACTCCATTCTAGATAGTATAAGGATGAGAGAAAGGGATGGGATCTAATCTAGCTAGGATGGATGCAGACTCTTTTTTTTTAAAGTTTTTTATTTTTTATAACAACACTAACAAGAACATACATACATACACACATATATCACCTTCTCAACATAAAGTGATAAAGCTGCGGTGGCTCAAGCGGTTAAGACGCTGAGCGGCAGGCTGTGGAAGGTCAGTAGTTCAGCAGTTCGAGACCCGAGTGTGCCGCATGACGGAGTGAGCTCCCGTCTCTAGTTCCAGCTCCTGCCAACTTAACAGTTTGAAAGCAAGAAATTGCAAGTAGATAAATAGGTACCACTTCGGTGGGAAGGTAAACAGCGTTCCGTGCGCCTTGGTGTTTAGTCATGCCGGCCACATGACCACGGAAACGTCTTCGGACAGCGCTGGCTCTTCGGCTTTGAAACGGAGATGAGCACCACAACCCTAGAGTCGGATTCGACTGGCTTTCGAGCAAGGGAACCTTTACCTTTACCTAAACATAAAAAACATAAAAATGGAGGTACCGTATTTTCCGGCGTATAAGACGACTGGGCGTATAAGACGACCCCCAACTTTTCCAGTTAAAATATAGAGTTTTCCAGTTAAAATATAGAGCTGTGCTGATGCTTCTGGCGTACCGGCGTATAAGACGACCCCCCACTTCTGAGACGATTTCCCTGGGTTAAAAAGTAGTCTTATACGCAGGAAAATACGGTACATTGTGCTTACGTATCACTTATTGCCTCTTTTCTGTTACATATAGCTTCTACCTCATACTAAGCAAATATTGTTTTGCAACAACAATAATGAACTTTAGTCTTTTCATGTCTTCTTCTTTTTGGTTATGTGTCTTGTCCTGTTTAAGTAAGAATATAATGCTTATACCAGAGAAGATTAGCATGGACCCTGTGCAAGGATGCAGACTCTTATTGTTGTGTGTTGGATGGTCCAGAGGTCAGGACTGAAAAAGCTGCTACCTTGCCTGGTACTCACAGTGCAGATAAGGCTCGTACAGTGATGCCACTGTGTGAAACGTATTGTGTGAATTGGCCCTGTTGGGTTGTTTCTGCATATTACGGCAAGAATACAAAGCAGAGTGGTGGCGTCGTGCAGTGGTTAGAGCGTTGGACTAGAGGTAGGGATGTCCAGTTTGAAATCCTCACTCTGCTGTGAAGCCAGTCACACTCTGCCCACTGAAGCTGCTGTGCAGGGTTGTTGGGAAGCATTCAAGGGGCAGAGAGAACCACGCACGCTTGCCAAAGCTCCTTGGAGGAAAGACAAGCTAAAATGGTAATCGACGTCCACAAGATTTCAGCCTTTTAGAAGTTGCTCTGGATTTATATTGTTGCCTGTTTCGAACTGTGATTCCCCCCCCCCCCAGGCCCAGATCCACCTGCTTGGAAACGTCGTCACCTGGATGTCGGCCAACATAGCAACTCTTGCGTATGTGGCCTTGTTCTTCTGGTACCTGCTGCGGCGGCGGCGGCATATCCACGACATCCCTGAAGGTCTGTCCTTTCGGGTATCTCTCCTCTCTCTTCCCTTCTTCCCCATCCTTTAGAACAGCCAAGAGCAGTGTTCCCTCTAAGCTGAGTTAGTGTGAGCTTGCTCATGGTTTTTCAGCCTCCGGCTGACACATTTTTGTCTTAGCTCAGGAAGGATGGCTCCAGAACGAACTAGTTGATGCAGTAGCCAAACTGCTCGCTCACAACTTTAATGCCCGTAGCTCACAAAGTAGAATTTTTGCTCACAAGACTCTACAGCTTAGAGGGAGCATTGGCCAAGAGATCCGGAGACTTCCTCTGGCGACGTCCCTGGCGGCGACCGGGGACAGTGGCTGCGCTATTTGCTGGATTCGTGCTGGTCCAGAGTTACACGTACAGTGCACTTTTCCTGCATCTTCTGTTTTTACCTCTTCCTTTCTCCGAAGGTGATCAGGGGACTGCATCCTCACAACAGCCCCGTGAGGTAGTTTAAGGGCCCAAGATCACCCCAGGATTTGAACCCAGGTCTTTCCCGATTTTTCGGTCGCTTTTGGGAGATCCAGTATGCTGCAGGCTTTCCGCTCTCCAATTCCACTTCCCCTTTCTCTCGCGGAAGAAACCGTGCTACCTCCCTCCCCTCCCTTCTGTCTTGGCAGATGCCTGGTGGCAGTGGGTCTCGGCAGGAGGGCTCTGCGTGGGGGGCTGGGCAGCGAACTACCTCCCCTTCTTCCTGATGGAGAAAGCGCTCCTCCTACCACTACCTGCCGGCTGTCACCTTCCAGATACTCCTTGTCCCCGTCGTCCTGCAGCACATGAGTGATCACCTTTGCAGGTATTCCTTGGGTTTGCTCTCGGCTTGTGGCATGCCTGGTTAGCCCAGGAGGCGGTGGACCTGTGCCAGGGTTCAGCAAGAGGGCTGGAGCTTGTTATCGTGAAGTATGCGAGATACAAGCTGGAGCGTCCTGGATTCAAAACTTTCTAAGTGGCCGGAGACCAGAGCACCCCAGACACATGGAACCTGATAAATTACGCCTCTCTTGCGTAATTTAAGGTTTGCTTCTGAAATGCATTAGAGTCGGGATAGTCCATCCTTGGTGCTTCTGCAAGAGTCACCAACCGGGGCTTGCCAGCTGATTTGGAAGCCGTCGGGCCTGGAGCTCCTGCAGAGGTGTAACCAGAAGTCTCATCTGAGAGGGAGTGATTTCTTCTGTGACATTGAACTGGGTGGAAGAAGGGTGGGATCAACATGTGATAAGGTGCGATTGAATCGCCTAGTTGCAGAGAGGGAACAGGACTACCCGCCCCCGGGAGGAGGCGTGAATGGAGCGGTTAGGCGTTCTCATGCAGAGACACAACAGGTAGCCTCATTTGAGGGCATGTAATCCCGCTGCATCAGAAGTGGTCAAATGACCCAATCATGACTGAGGCAACAATGTGGGGAAACACTACACCAAACTGGCTCTCTGGTGTAACCAGAAGTCTCATATGAGAGGGAGTGATTCTTCTGTGACATTGAACTGGGTGGAAGAAGGGTGGGATCAACATGTGATAAGGTGCGATTGAATCGCCTAGTTGCAGAGAGGGAACAGGACTACCCGCCCCCGGGAGGAGGCGTGAATGGAGCGGTTAGGCGTTCTCATGCAGAGACACAACAGGTAGCCTCACTTGAGGGCATGTAATCCCGCTGCATCAGAAGTGGTCAAATGACCCAATCATGACTGAGGCAACAATGTGGGGAAATCATGCCCCCCTCAAAAAAGAGGCAAGGTGAGAGCACCAACCCATGCAGAGACACACCGAACAGCCTCCTCCGTGGCTAGAGTACTTTGAGACTTTGGGAGCCTTTTAATTTCGTTTATTTTGTTGGCATTAGTCAAGATGCTTCCACCCTTTTGAAACCCAGGCTGCAATATGGGAGCCGCTCCTCACAAGTGACTGAGTGCTCTTGTAAGGATTCGAGAAAGAGGCAGCGTGTTCAGGACATGCAGCAACTCCACCCACCCCCCAAAAAATCCTTGTTGTGGTGACCTTCCCAATCCTGTCGGCTCCAGTTCACTGAAGTTAAGAGCGTCATCAGAATCCACACCACCCCTGCCCTGTTGACCCGTACGCCACAGGAAGCAGCAGACGGAATTTGGTTCTCACTTAACTTAGGTGAACGTGACCCCGAACTGAGACCGCATCAGCGGAAACCCAACATTTCTTCATGCACAGTTTGTTTAGATGAACCCCTTGGTTTAACGGGAGGGATGTTGAACTGGAAATTCTGGGATAGAATTGTGCGGGGAAGGGGTAAGAACATAAGGGAAGCCACGCGGGATCAGGCCAATGCCCATCCAGTCCAACACTCTGTGTGTCTCACAGTGGCAAAAAAAAACCCAGGTGCCATCAGGAGGTCCACCAGCGGGGCCAGAACTCCAGAAGCCCTCCCACTGTGGCCCCCCAAGCACCAAGAATAAGGACCAAGAGCCTCACTGCCCCAGACAGAGTGTTCCATCCATATCTTGCGGCTAATAGCCACTGATGGGCCTCTGCTCCATATGTTTACCCAATCCCCTCTTGAAGCTGTCTGTGCTTGTAGCCGCCGCCACTTCAATCAATCAATCAATCGATCAATAAACCTTTAATGGCATATACAACATTAAAATCAGAGACAGAAAATGACACAATCAACTAAGAATCTAAGTTAATTATAAAATCATAAAACGGAGTTTCCCAAATTTTTCACTCTTATCACATCAGCTCGCCGCCACTTCCTGTGGCAGTGAATTCCTCAGGGAAGAGATGGTGGAACTCACCTTCAGGGTGGAGCTGTCGGTGGCTTTGTCACACAGGATCTGTGTCCCTCGCTCTTTTAGATCAAAGCTCTCCAAGAGTATGCACAGTGCTTTTGTGGTGGCCTGGTTCTCTTCCGTCTACCTGACCTACCACACGTTCCAACCACTCACCTACGGCGAGCCTCCTCTTTCCAAAGCTGAGCTCCAGAACCTGCGCTGGAAGGACAGCTGGGACATCCTGATCCGGAAAGGGGTAAGAACATAAGGGAAGCCACGCGGGATCAGGCCAATGCCCATCCAGTCCAACACTCTGTGTGTCTCACAGTGGCAAAAAAAAACCCAGGTGCCATCAGGAGGTCCACCAGCGGGGCCAGAACTCCAGAAGCCCTCCCACTGTGGCCCCCCCTAAGCACCAAGAATAAGCACCAAGAGCCTCACTGCCCCAGACATAGGGTTCCATCCATATCTTGCGGCTAATAGCCACTGATGGGCCTCTGCTCCATATGTTTACCCAATCCCCTCTCGAAGCTGTCTATGTTTGTAGCCGCCGCCACTTCCTGTGGCAGTGAGTTCCGCAGGGAAGAGACGGTGGAACTCACCTTCAGGGTGGAGCTGTCGGTGGCTTTGTCACACAGGATCTGTGTCCCTCGCTCTTTTAGATCAAAGCTCTCCAAGAGTATGCACAGTGCTTTTGTGGTGGCCTGGTTCTCCTCCGTCTACCTGACCTACCACACGTTCCAACCACTCACCTACGGCGAGCCTCCTCTTTCCAAAGCTGAGCTCCAGAACCTGCGCTGGAAGGACAGCTGGGACATCCTGATCCGGAAACACTAGCTGGTAACCCACAGGGATGGGGATGGGCAGAGTGGCGGGTGAGGCACTGGCCCCATGGTGGCACGGGTTGTGTTGGCAAACATCGAGCCCTCTCGTGAGGCAGTGCTGGCGCCGTGAGGGATTTCCCCCCTCACACTGTTTGCAGCCGTTGGGCTGAATTCCAACACTGTCTTTCTTCCAGATATAAAAATCCTACCCTCGGCTGTGAGGTCAGGAAGATTTAATGGGATTTCATACTCAAATTGACTCTGTAATTGCAGCAGGAAAACACACAAAAAATCCTGTCAACATCCTTATTTGTACAATATTGTATGAACTTGTACTTTTTGGTAATATATGTATTATTGTTTATATGCATATTTTTGTCCTTTAGTGAATTAGCTTTTGCTACCTTAGCATCTTTTTTACACACATTTTATAGTAAGCAGAATGCATAACGGAGCAGGATGTACAAATGGTGAAGATGAGCCAGGGTGGGAAATGGAGCCGGGTGCGGCGGCGGGGGGTGGGGAGAATAGAATTTGCTTTGGGAAGGGGTTGCCAGCTTCATGTACTGGTGGCAGGACCCCTCCCTGTCCCCCCCAATTAAAATTTACTGGGTGAAAAAATTGTTCCCTTAAGAACTGGGATACGAGATGTGTGATCCTGCTAAGTTCGGAGGTGGTCCTTTTGTGGTCCTGTTAACACTTCAGCAAGGGATCCCCTTTGACCGGCTAAGGGAAAATAGGCAGATAACTGCTAAAAGTTCAGTTGCTTCAAAATGGAAATCTGGGAATGCAAAATAGGTGGTATTCTCTGTTTATTACAAGCAGAGGTCATTTCGGGGGGGGGATCGCGGGGGATCGCAGTTCCCCCGGGTGAGGTATGGGGGCGGGGCACATGACGAAGCCCCGCCCCCTGCTTCCGGCCCTCATTCAGCCAGGAGGAGGCAGGAGAAGAGGGAGGGTAAGTTGCTTCCTCCCTGCCTCTCCCCACCCCTGCCTGCCTGGG
>NW_015164743.1:196095-210855 GCF_001447785.1 Gekko japonicus
TCTCCAGAAGCAAAATCATCCTGGTTACCTAGAGACGGAAGACAAACAAACTACCCTGCATGGGGCAGAATTTCTTAGCAGCTGTTGTCAAATCACATGACCGCTTTTGCAGTAGCAACCTTTACATTCTTCCCTGTTTTCCGGTGGAACAAGGTTTATTGTGGGATGTGGGTTTGCCGTTTATGACTCCGGTTGCAAAAACAGTAAAGGCAATAATAATAGATATATAAATCACAGCTCTGAAAGTCAACTTGATTTCCACGTCACTCCTTGGTGGTCTCTGTGCTTTTGGCATTTTGGTCAAAGGGCAGCAGCAGGAGCTCTTTTCCCGCTAGCCCTAGAAGCTTCCAGGCAGCAGCCCGAAGGACCCAGCCTAGCCTGACCTCGTCAGAGCACAGAAGCGAAGCAGGGGGGTCGGCACCTGGACGGGGAGGCCACCAATGCCCCCTTCTCTAAGCAGTGGAGACTTGTGAACAAAAATCCTACTTCGTGCGCTCCTGGCCATTCAAGTCGTGAGCGAGCAATCTGGCTGCTGCATCAATGAGTCTGCTCTGGAGCCCTCCTTCCTGAGCCGAGACAAAAATGTATGAGCCGGAGGCTAGAAAACCTGTGACCTGGCTCACACTAATTCAGCTTAGAGGGAACACTGGAGACCACCAAGGAAGGCTGGGGCTGCTACACAGAGGAAGGCAAATAGCAAACTTCCTCTGCTCCTCTCTTGCCTTGAGGGCCTTCTGAGACGGAACGTCTTGGGGCTGCCATGAGTCAGTTGCGACTTATTGGCAGACTTAACTTACTTAAAGGTAAAGGTTTCCCTCGCTCGAAAGCCAGTCGAGTCCGACTCTAGGGTTGCGGTGCTCATCTCCGTTTCAAAGCCAAACAGCCAGCGCTGTCTGAAGATGTTTCCGTGGTCATGTGGCCGGCACGACTAAACACCAAGGCGCACGGAACGCTGTGACCTTCCCACTGAAGTGGTACCTATTTATCTCCTTGCAATTTCTTGCTTTCGAAGTGTCTAAACTGCTGCTTTGCACATGCGCAAAGAGACTGCGCCAGTGACCACCTGAAGGACAAGAGTTGCCAGGTATTCAGCCTGTTTTTCGAATGCAGCTTTTGTTTCATGCGGCTTCTTTTTTTTTCCTAGTGGAGGACACACAAAGTTACCGGAGAGATGAGCCCCGGCGGTGTGGAACCACAACAGAAGAGCCCTAATGAGGCTTGGGGCCTCACAGCTACCTCATTTCGGACCAAGTGCAAGCATCGGGGTGGCTGAACCCCCGTATTCTGGCACAGCCCCATGGGCTACGGACCGTGGACTCCTGCTTTGAAGAGTTTTCAGAAAAAGCATCGCTTCTCAACGGGCAGAAACCCACCCCCAGCTGGGGCGGGGAAAGCTGGGGGGAAATGCAGCTGAACTGCCCCTGGCACGAGAGGCGTAAGGAATTGCCAGGTCCCCATGATGGAAGGACAGAAACATTTTGGGACGTTGCCGCTTGCTTGCTTCCTCGGGAGCAGAAGCAGCCACTGTCTGAATGAACGGAGCCTGGATTGGCCTCCACAGGTGGGGGACTTGGCCTGCAGCAGGCGGTTCTCGGCCGGTCAGTGGAAGCACTGGGCCTCTGACCACTTTCCCCTTAGGCGCAGAAAGAGGGTCACAATGGGCTGGAAAGGGTTTTTCTCTCTGCATTTCGGAGTGACTTACTATGAGGCCCCCTGAGGAAAAGGAAGTAGGTTTCAAGCTTGCTGGGCTGAGGTGCCCAAACTGGCCTGTTTTGTCCCTGTTGCGGATAGCAAGGGCGGGTGCGACCTCCCCTCCCAAGTCTCCTGCCCACCGCAGTGGGAAGTGGGCATCGGAGGCCACAGCTGTCTTGGCGGCGAGTCTGTGCACCAGGGGAGACACGCCGAACAATCCCCACAAACCCCGGGTGCTAAACGGCACAGCAATGCCGTTAAAACAACGAAGAAGCACGGCGATGAATCTGTTGGTAGCCAAGACAGAGATGTTTCCTCAGTCTTCGGCCTTGAACTGTGGGCTGCATCATCCCTAAATGTTCCAGTACCATATGCCCAAATGTTGGTGGGACTAGCTAAAGCACGAGCCCCCCGTCTGGCTGAAGGTGAGGTCACAGGTGTAGGCAGGTATGGGTCACAGATCCATGAGAGCAGGAACTGTTACTCCCTGGATTGTTTTGGGGGGGGGGATAGTTTGGAATCATAGCAGCCCACAGGGGCAAACCTACAGAAACACCCATTGGGGGGATGGAGGGAGTTTTCTTTCTGCCCTACGTGTGCCCACAGAACCCCAAACTGCACAGGGCAAGAGGTCATTTCGAGCCCAGGAGCGCCTTAGAGACCAACAAGATTTTTTTTGGGGGGGGGAGGGAGGTGGAGAGATAAGCTCTGGAGAGCCAGAGCTCCCTTCATCAGATACAAGCCAGAATGGAGACCCCGGAGTCCTTCTGTCCCAGGTGGTGGGTTAGGGTGCTGCAAAGAAAGGATGCAGAGGACCAATGCACATCGCAATCAGCTTGCTTCGAGCAGGGAAGACGTCCTTCGGGACAGAAAGTGAGCACCTGTAGCGCAATACGAATCCAGTGTCCCTATTCTGCCCGGGGTGTGGGTGTGTGTCCATTTTCCTGAATTTGTGAGTGAACTCACGGTCGCCGTTTCTGAGGGAAGGGACAACCCACCCCACCCCCACCCCGATTCAACTGTCCTGAAAACACGGCCTTGCTGCTTGGCTAAGAGTGCTGATGCCACTCGGGGCGGAAACCGGCAGGCCTTTGGAAGGTGGTGTTGTGTAAATAGTATGATCTTTAATAAATACTGAAAACGGGAAAGACAGACAGAGCCTGACTCGTCCATGCGTTACTTAACTCATTTTTTTTATTAGTTAACCATGCCTGACAACCGGCTGATATACACGGTCAGACTTCGTTGTCGGGAAGGGGGAAGAGGTGACAGCCAGCCCCTTCCTCTGTTCTCCTTCCTCTCAGTTACTCCGTTACGAAGTGGAAGAAAGCCCTGGACTCTGCACGGGCGGCTTCCAGTGCCAAAACCAGATCTTTAAGAGTTGTAAATACTGTCGGCAGCAGAAGTGTAATCAACCAGAAGCAAAAAGGGAGGGGGTGGGCTGCAGGGAGAAAGACACGCACACGTGTTGCGGCGTCAAAAGGGGGGGCCGCAACCAGCTATCAGCAAGGAACTAACTTGTTCCCATTCAAACTAGCCGGGTGACCTCCGACACGTCACAGCATTGTCAGCCTAGAAATAAGCATAGCTCGCCACCTAGTGGTGCCAAAAAAGAGCTACAGCTTCGGCAGCCAAACTATCCCACCACCGTGGGGATCTCCTGGCTATTCCACACACAACACGATACAATAATTTCAATTGTGGGGCATAATTTTTGTTTGGGTGGGGGGGGCATGACAGACCCATGTTCATTTGTCCCAAACTATTATACGCTGAAGGACTGATTTCTGCAGGCACCTCGGAGTATAAAAGATCTGATGGAGGAAGAAACGGATTTTGCCTGCCTCCGTTGTATGTCTCCCCCTTTCTAGGGCTGGAGCCGCGGCAAGCATCTGAGGGGCGGGGGTTTCTCTTCATTAGCCAAGACGGACGTCCGCCTTGAATTCCCACCTCTGGTCTTTGATTTTAAAAAAAAGCCCTGCCTCGTTTGTCTTTGAAGACAACACAGAAAAGTAAGGTGAAAATTGGAAAACACTCTCCTTTCACACGGAACATTCAAAGAGGAGATTGTGCCTTCTCCTGCGGGGTGTGGGTGTGTGTGTGCGTCAGGAAACAGCTGGTTACCTTTCACATCACCGAGAAGGAAGCCAGGCCCCCCTCCCCTTGGAGCTTTCCCCCAACAGGCGTCTTGCTCTTGAGATTTCCGGGGGGGGGGAGGTGGGGGGGGGGGAGACAGCTGAATACAGACGTCATCATCCTGTCCTGTCACGAAACAAGATGTGTATGGTTTGTGCCCTTCTCTTTCTGCCAAATCCGCTGGCGAAGCTGCAGTTTAAAAATGTCTTTTTTTAAAAGGGGCCGTGAAAAAGTCACCAGGTTGGGGGTGGGGGCCCTGTACACAACCCCCCCACACACACACACACCACACCACATAAATTTAACAGGGAGAGGAACAATTGAAACCGGAAGCAGCCTTGCGGGCCGGTTTTCCCTAGAGCGAAAGAACCACGAATGCCCCAAAAGACTGTGCTAGGAAAAGTACCACGAGAGGCCCCCTTTCTTTCTTTCGTTGGGACGCTCTGGGAGTGCAATGTACCATCCCTCCCCCCCCCCTAAAAAAGAAAGGGGCTTGAGCAGAATGAAAAAACGCCCTGCTGCTTCCGGAAGAAGACCTGCCCCCCTGTCAGTCGAGCTTCCAAACACAGGAGAGACATCCACGGGGCCCTTCCAAGCCTCTGATGGTTCTCGAGTCCAGCGGTTGGGGCCCTGGGTTCTTCTGGACAGACCCCGTTAGTGGGGGCGGCTGCTGGACTCCAGGTGGGACCGTTTGCCAGGGGCCAGGACGGGGCTGCTGTCCACTTGTTCCGGGAAAGGCCTCTTGGAGGAGCGGGCGTGCCCATTGGGGCCCCCGCGGTGCCACTTGCAGAGGTCTCCGTTCAGGATGTCTTGGATGTGCTGCACAATGAGATTGATGGCAACTGCAACAGAAAAGCAAGAGGCCAGAGGTGGGAATTTGGCACCGTGCTTGGCCTCCCCAGGCTCACACATGGGGCAGGAGGGCAGCAGCCACCCCCTTCTTGGTTTGGGCATCCTATTTGACACGGGGAACCTGCGGGCAGAGTGTTTAAGGAGAAGACGAGTTGGTTTTTATACCCCGCTTTCCATTACCCGAAGGAGTCTCAGAGCGGCTTACAATGGCCTTTTTCTCCCCACAAGGGACACTCTGGGAGGGAGGTGGGTCTGAGAGAGTTCTGAGAGTTCTGTGACTGACCCAAGGCCACCCAGCTGGCTGCATGTGGAGGCGTGGGGAATCAAACCCGGTTCTCCAGATCGGAGTCTGCTGTTCTGAATCACTACATCATGCTGGCCGAATTGCTTGTTTGGGACACATGAGGACTAAGTGCATACTTAGCAAAATTAATAAGAAGACAAGAGCCTGGCTGCTATAATGAAAGATTTCTAATTAGCTCAAAGCCTGCGTACACAGGGGAGGCTGGACTTGAATCTCCGCTCTGACTCTTTTTAATCAGCTGCCTCAGGAAACGGACGAATTCTGCACTTAACACACAACCGGAACATTCAATCACTCCCACAGCAGTACCACAGCACCCTGTCTGTGGAGGAGGCTGCCCACTGTGCCTCTGCATGAGTCACTCCTCTTTTCAAACAGGAAGCAGAAACGGGGGGGAAATGTGCCATGGCTAACAGAAGTTTACAAAACACTGCTTGGGAGGGGGTTGTCTTTTACACACATAGAGTTGGTCAGCTTAACTGAGAACCAATAGGATGTAGGGGCTTGTGTGACATAGAAGGGAGGTCTGTATTCAAATCTCCACTCTGCCGTGAATGCCACGGCAATTTCCCAACTAGTAACTCTTTTCCAACCAGAGTTGCTGTGTGGAAAACCACACCCCCGAGCTCCTGGAACAACAATGGGATGTGCTTGTAATCAGGGGTCGTTTCGTAGAAAAAGAGCTAGGGGGACTCATTAGCATAACTCATTAGCATATGCCACACCCCCTGACATCACCGGAAGTGTGTCATAAGGCCACACCCCCTGACATCACCGGAAGTGTGTCATAAGGCCACACCCCCTGACATCACCGGAAGTGTGTCATAAGGCCACACACCCCGCCCCCAACGGTCCCGGCCGCCACCTGCAAGGCGGGCGGGAGTGCAAGGAAGCCCCGCAAAGGCCCTCCCTGGCCCCAGGCAGGCAGGGGTGGGGAGAGGCAGGGAGGGAGCAACTTACCCTCCCTCTTCTCCTGCCTCCTCCTGGCTGAATGAGGGCCGGAAGCAGGGGGCGGGGCTTCGTCATGTGCCCCGCCCCCATACCTCACCCGGGGGAACTGCGATCCCCCGCGATCCCCCCCCCGAAATGACCTCTGCTTGTAATAAACAGAGAATACCACCTATTTTGCATTCCCAGATTTCCATTTTGAAGCAACTGAACTTTTAGCAGTTATCTGCCTATTTTCCCTTAGCCGGTCAAAGGGGATCCCTTGCTGAAGTGTTAACAGGACCACAAAAGGACCACCTCCGAACTTAGCAGGATCACACATCTCGTATCCCAGTTCTTAAGGGAACAATTTTTTCACCCAGTAAATTTTAATTGGGGGGGACAGGGAGGGGTCCTGCCACCAGTACATGAACCTGGCAACCCCTTCCCAAAGCAAATTCTATTCTCCCCACCCCCCGCCGCCGCACCCGGCTCCATTTCCCACCCTGGCTCATCTTCACCATTTGTACATCCTGCTCCGTTATGCATTCTGCTTACTATAAAATGTGTGTAAAAAAGATGCTAAGGTAGCAAAAGCTAATTCACTAAAGGACAAAAATATGCATATAAACAATAATACATATATTACCAAAAAGTACAAGTTCATACAGCAATTCAGCAGGTAAGTTCAACACAGACAAATTCAACAGGTAAATTCAACAACCGTTTGCTGAATTTACCTGTTGAATTTGTCTGTGTTGAACTTACCTGCTGAATTGCTGAATTTACTTGTTACTTGCTGGATTTGCCTGTTGAACCTGTCTGTGTTGTACTTACCTGTTGCTGAATTTACCTGTTGAATTTGTCTGCGTTGAACTTAACCTGCTGAATTGCTGAATTGACTTCTTGAATTTGAACTTGCTGAATTTGCTTGCTGAACCTGTCTGTGTTGAACTTACCTGTTGCTGAATTTACCTGTTGAATTTGCCAGTGTTGAACTTAACTGCTGAACTGCTGAATTTACCTGTTGAACTTTTACTTGTACTTTTTGTTAATATATGTATCATTATTTATATGCATATTTTTGTCCTTTAGTGCATTAGTTTATGCTACCTTAGCATCTTTTCTACACAGCTTTTTTGCTTTGGTATTTGCCTTTGCTGTGTGATCGCTTATTGCTTCATGTACTTTAAAATGTGTTTCATGCCAGTTGGGCAGGCACAGAGAGTGTCCCCCCCACCACCAGTTGCTGGTGGTTATCCATCCAGACCTCCAAAATCATAGGAATGAGTCAACCCACTGAGTTATCTAACAGCTGCCTTTCAAACTGCGAGCAACCCAAGGCCGTGTACAATGCAAAAAAAAAAGGTCACCAATAAACACAACTTTTACCCACATTAGAAAAGCCACAATATCAACAACCTAAATTTGCAGCAGCAAGTGAAAGAAAAAGAAAGAAAACCCCATCAGGATTTACCAAATCACAAGCCACAGAAAAGCTTTTGGATATTTGTCAACAAAAAAATGTAAAAGAAGCCATGTTGGTTCAGGCCAATGGCCCATCCAGTCCAACACTCTGTCCAAAACCCAGGTGCCGTCAGGAGGTCCACCAGCAGGACCAGAACTCCAGAAGCCCTCCTGCTGTTGCCCCCCCCCCCAAGCACCCAGGCTACAGAGCATCACTTGCCCAACACTCTGTCCAAAACCCAGGTGCTGTCAGGAGGTCCACCAGCAGGACCAGAACTCCAGAAGCCCTCCTGCTGTTGCCCCCCCAAGCACCCAGGCTACAGAGCATCACTTGCCCCAGACCGAGAGTTCCTATCTATACCTTGCAGCTAATAGCCACTGATGGACCTCTGCTCCATATGTTCATCCAATCCCCCTTTGAAGCTATGCTTGTAGCTGCCACCATTTCCTGCAGCAGTGAATTCCACATGTTAATTACTCTTTGGGTGAAGAAGCGTTTCCTTTTTTCTGTTCTCAGCTTACTGCTCATTAATTTCAATGAGTGCCCGTGAGTTCTTGTATCGTGAGAAAGGGAGAAAAGTACTTCTTTCTCTACCCTCTCTATCTTGTGCATAATTAAAATAGTAAAGTAATAAAAACTGGGGGGGGGGTTGATGGTCAGACAGATTTCCCTTTGGCAGGGAACTGCAAAGTGTTGGTGCCACAACACAGAAGGTCCTGCTTCTCATCCTTGATTATCTAATTTGGGTGAAATGAAATACAAAAAAACCCTGGCCAGCCAACCTCCAGGAGTGAGGAGGCACATACGGGAGAATCTTCTCACAAGTAGACCAGGCCCAGCAAAGTGGAGCTGCTACCAGCTACACAAAACCATTTTGCCTCAAGGGCACCCCTCGTAAAAGCTCCCATTTGGCCCCTGGCTCTTCTGTCCTCATTCTGACTTTTCCAACTGAGACTGGAGCTGCTGCTATATATTTCTAACCTTCGGAAGATGCATCCCATTGGAAAGTGAAAGAAAAACCTCTTACCCATGTTATCTACTCCTCGAGGGATAATCACATCAGCGTATTTCTTGGTCTGCAAATGAGAAATATAACCGTGATGCTCACGAGGGTGAGCCGAGAAGGAAACGACGACTAGAGGCATCCGATTTCAGCCACGAGGGAAAAGGACTAATCCCATTCCTCCGCTGCCAGGGAAGCTCCTTGCACTCCTTGGTGAAATCGAACATACGAAAGAAAACCAACCATCTCAGTCCACCGACCTCCCACACTTTTGAGAAAGCAAACACGGGGTTTGAGAAGCGGGGGAAAGGCTTTCAGTACCGGCAAGCAGAATTCTTCAAAGGCGGGCTTGACAAAAGTCGTGTACTGGGTCAGAATCTGTTCCAGGTCCCTTCCCCGTTTCATATCCCGGAGAACTTCAGGAGAAGGAAACAAGAGGCTAATTAGAGCTTTACTGCCTGTGAGAATTTCCAACATTTATGGAGGGGACCCGAGGAGGCACCATCACCGGGTGTCTCCAGAGCCAGGAAAGACCCTCCTGGGGATTTTTTTTAGCAGCCACCGCACTAGAATCAGTAGGGCTCACTTCTTCTGTGAGCACTCACAACTGCAACCAATATTTTGGAATACTGTAGCGTCCCTCTATGATGTTAGAAAGGAACTGCCAAAAGAGCTATCCATAAAATCAGAATTTATTGCGTTTTGGACTTCAGTTGGCCAGCCCTAGGTATGGGAAATTTGCCTGCGACAAGAAAACCTTGGTTACAATTCCAAAAGAAAGTGACGAGGAGACCAACCACAGAAAGACTGCCAGGGAGGCTGAAACCTGTTGCCAACGCACAGCCAGTCCCTAATTACAAACCATCAGGGAGCGCTGCTGGGTTCCTACCATTTGGAAGTGGCGAAAGTCACCTTCCTTAAAGAACTGCACATCCTCCAAGCATGGAAAGTGCAAAAAAACCCAAAAAAACCCCGCTCCTTCATTCTTTCTTCATCTACTCCTTCGTTTTTTCTTCTGTTTTGAGACCAGACCAGTGGCAAGAGACCTTCAAAGCAAGAGATGTTCAGAAGGGGTCTGCTATTGCCTGCCTCTGTGTCACAAGCCTGGTATTCCTTGGAGATCTCCCATCTAAATCCTAGCCAGGGCTAACCCTGCTTAGCTTCTGAGATCTGACAAGATCTATCCAGATCACCAGACTAAACGCGCACTGTTCTCGCACAAAGCTCCTCTATGTATTTATTTAAAACATTTATCTCCTGACTTAGCTCCTTGGACTCAACGCAGTCGACGAAGCGCTGAAGGTAACCCAGAATCCATCTGGGCCAGTTGCCTCCTCTTTGCATCCTGCAATGTTGGGGTGTGTGTGTTGGCGATTACCTCTCCGGGAGAGTCTCACATCTGAGTCCGTGTCGACAAAGAGGCGGAGGTGAAACATGTCCCGGATGTCTTGATTGTAGAACACCAAAATCCCCTCAAAGAGAACCACGTCTGCGGGGTAGACCACGGTCGTCTCAGGCAACCTGCGGAGGGACGCCACGCAGTTCCTCCCGCCTGGCCCCCACCCCGTCACTCCACGGCTTACTTGGCAGAGGCAGCCGTAAGGCAATGCCAAACCTCTCCCTCCTGCACTGGGTATTGGGTCGGGGGGCAATGCTCCCTCTAAGCTGTGGAGTCTTGTGAGCAAGAATTCTACTTTGGGAGCCACTGGCATTAAACTTGTGAGCGAATGATTTGGCTGCTGCATACATTAGTTTGCTCTGGAGCCGTCCCTTCCTGAGCAAAGACACCTGGTGTTTTTGGCCACTGTATGATACAGAGTGTTGGACTAGATGGGCCACTGGCCTGATCCAACATTGGCTTCTCTTATGTTCTTATGCTCTTAAGGCTTTATTTTATTGATTTTTAAACATTTTTATGCCACCTTTCCACCCGATCAGGGTCCCCCAAGGCGGCAAACATTTTAAAAAGTAAAAACATTTGAACAGTTAAATATCTAATTAGAACTGTAGAATAATTCAATAAAAACACATAGTAAGACAACGCCAGAAACAGGAAGGAGGACCAGTAGTTGTCACTGGGGATATGCCGAAGGAAACAAAAAGTCTCCGTCCACTACCAAAAGACACCAGTAGAGGGAGACAGACGAATCTCCCTAGGGAGGGAGTTCTAAAGTTTTGGTGCCAGGACCCAGAAGGCTCTTCCTTGGATTGCTTACCCGCCTAGCCTCAGATGGCAGGGGCAGTTGAAGTAGGGCCTCTGAGGATGCCTGGAATGTACACGCAGCTTTGCGTGGGAGAAGGCTTGTTTAATGCCCTTACGGGGCCGCGTGGAAGGCCTTCAGATCCCATGCCAAAAAGGAGCTCTTATACTTCACACACCGTGCAGTTACAGTGGGGGCCACATATTTGTTACAAACTCTGATCAATGTAAATGTGATGGTGCGTGCATGCGCATACTTGGCCTCTTCTCCTCAATCCACCTGCAATGCACTTTCCAACGGGATTTTGCCAGTTCACACAGTAAAAATCCAGCTTCAAAGTGCACTGAAGGTGGGTTGAAAGTGGATGATTTAGCGTGTGTGACCACAGCCCTAGACTCATAGAATCACAGAGTTGGAAGGGGCCATACAGGGTCAGCCGAGAGCATCCCTGACTAGTGTTTGTCCAGCCCCTGCTTAATGACTGCAGGTGAGGGGAGCTCACCACCTCCCTGGGCAGCTGATTCCACTCTTGCCACAACTGTGACTGTCAAAACGTTTTCCCTAATATCCAGCCGGTACCTTCCCGCCCTTAATTTAAACCCATTCTTGCGAGTCATATCCTCTGCTGCCCAGCAGAACAGCTCCCTGCCCTCCTCTAAGCGACGGCCCTTCCAATACTTCGAGAGAGCCATCCTGTCCAGACTTTTCCAGACTCAACATCCCCAAGTCCCTCAGCCTTTCCTCCTAGGGCTGCATCCCCAGCAAAGATAAAATTCCCACAACTCTTTGGATGAAGGATGACAATTAAAGAGGCTTCTGTTGGTAGCAGAGATGTTGTCCAGGGGGAGAGGTACAGAGAGAGCGTGTCAGAACCTCACAGGTTTCTCCCACACAGTTCATTTCTAGCCATCGAAATGGGTTCCTGTGATACGGCATGGGCCTCGAGAGAGGAAAAAAGAAGGCCTCACACTGCAGCCGTTAGAACCATAGGTGCTTATCATTATGTTTTATTTGTTTTAAATATTTCAGACATAACGTGTGTTTTTAATGCTTTTCAATGCTCAAAATGTTTTAATGTTTGCTGCTGTGAGTACGTTGAGTTGAGCTGGAAGGCGGCATAGAAATGTTATAAATAAAATACGGAGTAATAAAAGAGCCTCCTAAGGACTGGAATCAGGGGCCCCGCGGGGCACTTTCGGCACAACCAAGGCAGTGAAACTCTCTCACACTGACAAAGAGTGCTTTGCCTTGGAGGTAAGAAATTTACACTGACCTGGAATGAGTCACAAAGTCATAGGTTGGGACCTCAACTGTCTGGCCATCCACAATGTTCTTCAAGGTCGTCTGCATCAACTCGTTGTCAAAAGCGTCTGCACATTTAAAAAAAAGGTTCTGTTAAACATCCAGAAATCAGTACTACTAGTTCATCCTAAGGCCCAATTTGCTTTCTACCCATTTTCACATGGGAGATTTTCCCGTGTGGTCCAAAGCCACACTGCACCAATACCGGCTGTGAAATGGGAACCATTTCTTTGCATTTTGGGATAGGCGGGTTGTCAAAACTTAAAATATACAGAGGCGGGGAAAGTTTGATGGCTTTTTATTTTTTGCAAACGTGAAAACAATCTTTTCTGAATGAACAAGAAAACTATGCCAGCGTCTCAATCTCACCCCACCCTCCACTCCTTTCTTTAGTCTCCGACAAAAGAGGAAATATATGCTCTAAGCAGCGATTTCTCCATAGGCAACAGCATCGATACAACAGGGTAGGTTTCATGAAGACACAAAATTCATTATAATTAAGAACGTGCTCGTGCCACAGCGCTATAACACAACACTCCAGGCTAACTAAGGCCCAATTTGCTTTCTACCCATTTGCACATGGGAGATTTTCCCATGTGGTCCAAAGCCACACTGCACCAACACCGGCTGTGAAATGGGAACCATATGAGTTGTGGAACGGCACGCAACAGGACCTTACGGAAGCTGTTCCCACAATGGTCACAATGGTAACAAAGGCTGCATTGCCCGTTTTACAGGTGGGGATGCTGAGGCATGAAGACGTGACCACCAGCCCTTCTTCTGTGTCTCCTCAACTTCTACAGTTCTTTGCATTTTGGGATAGGCGGGTTGTCAAAACTTAAAATATACAGAGGCGGGGAAAGTTTGATGGCTTTTTATTTTTTGCAAACGTGAAAACAATCTTTTCTGAATGAACAAGAAAACTATGCCAGCGTCTCAATCTCACCCCACCCTCCACTCCTTTCTTTAGTCTCCGACAAAAGAGGAAATATATGCTCTAAGCAGCGATTTCTCCATAGGCAACAGCATCGATACAACAGGGTAGGTTTCATGAAGACACAAAATTCATTATAATTCATATCAAGAACGTGCTCATGCTACAGCGCTATAACACAACACTCCAGGCTATAACACTGTTTTGCTGTTGTGTTATAGTGCTATGGCGCTATAGTGCTCTAAAGCGAACGTTCAAAAAAAAAAAGCCGGCGATCACCCGCACGGGAGAAAAACGGCGGGGAAAAAACGGTTCGGATCCGGGGGAAAGGGGTTTACAGGTAAAACGGTTCAGCCCCGTTTCCTGAATGGGACAGAAGGGTTTGTGTGTGAAAGTACAAATATATTCCAGTAGGGAACCGGTTCTAAAACGGTTCTGACTGAAATGTCAGACCAGAAACCGTTTGGGAACCGTTCCTGAACCGAAATATATTGCCTGTCTGAAATTCCTCAGTGTTTCATAAACAGTGCGTACAACAAGACCAACGGCCTTTAAAAACTGACGCGCACACACACACACCCCAAGCTGCTGTTACTTTGCTTTCTTTCTGACCCAGGAGTCAGGGCCTGTAAGACGGAGCTGTTCCTCGAGGTCTTTGACTGAGGCTTTGGGCATCCATGTATGGCTTGTCCACTGTGCATTAAAATGCATTAGATCCACTGACAATTGGCCATTATCCACCTGTTACCATCGGGCATGGGAACCCTCTAGCAGCCAGCCAATTTTCGATTTTTGTTTTGAGCTGCAGCCACCAATTTTAATGTTTTAAATTTTAACGGTATCTATTCTATTGTTTTTGATATGATGTCACCCGCCCTGAGCCCGCTTGCGGGATGGATGGGCTAGAAATATGAAAAATAAATGAAAAATAAATAAGAGAAAAGCCAAAGAGGAGAGCTGTTCAGCAGCTCCATCGCATTTACCAAAATCTTGCCCAACGTTTAAAAGTAATTATTATAATAGTGCATTATAATTCGTGGATTTCATTGTTTTACAATAACGGATGGCTAATTTGTTTGTGCAAATTAGTACAGTATCAAACCTGTTGATGATTAAAATATATTTTTTTAGTGATTTAAAAATAGTTCACCACACTTGACTGCTCAGTTGACTAAATCATTTTTGACTGGTCAGACGAGCAACCCCAAGGTTTCCAGGAGCACACCTGAAAAACCTAAAGAGACCACCATCTGCGAACCAAAAGGGCTAAGCTAACACTGTATGTTATAAAAGTACAAATGTTTATTAAGGTGTACACATGTTAAAACATATTATGATTAAAAGAAAGAGTCTAAATATCAGACTTATAAAAACTTTTCAACTACAAATACACTTGACGGGTAAACAATTTCAAATTTAAGGACCAAACGCATTTTGGCCCCTTTGGGCCTTCCTCAGTGGTCACTATTTTCTATATTGTACTGACACACATCCAGATACATGTATAAAAGGTTTTAAATGTACATATATATGTAACCAGATGTTGCTTCCTGAAATTATAAAAAGGAAAAAGTGAAAGGGGGGAAGGGAACCTCACTATTATATACCAAATGTTTAGAAAATCATTAATAATTTAAAAAATTTAAATGAAATTACCTTGTATGTTTATAATTACGTTACTCCAAAATAAATGTGGTCACAGTCCATAGACATGCAAAAATAAACCCACAAGAACTGTGCACAGTGCGCTCAATATTTCTTTAACAAAAATTGTGAAGTTATGAATATGAAAGTACAAAAGTAATAATAATACATTCAAGTTATAGATCCAGGTACATAAAGATAGAAGGTGACAACAATAATATAATATATACAGAAACATCAATGCTTGCCATTTTTCATACATTATCAACTAAGGCTTTGTACCAATTTTATGTTATT
>NW_015164743.1:211107-216699 GCF_001447785.1 Gekko japonicus
TCATTGTACAATTACCAATATGCAAGCTGTAATGTTTCATTATTTATTATATTATTTATTGGCTTATAGACTATTGGCTAGAAGAAGACGTCTGTCGAAACGGCACTGCATTCCGGAGACTACCGTCCCGTTGTTGTCACCTTCTATCTTTATGTACCTGAATCTATAACTTGAATGTATTATTATTACTTTTGTACTTTCATATTCATAACTTCACGATTTTTGTTAAAGAAATATTGAGCGCACTGTGCACAGTTCTTGTGGGTTTATTTTTGCATATAATTATGTTACTCCCATAATAACCCTGTAAGAAGACCGCCCTTTCCCTTCAGGAAGTCCCAAGTCCAACTCGCCAAGCACACTACTGGGATGTTCCCAGCCATACCTGGGTGGTCGAAGTTGTACTGCCCCTTCAGGACTTTGGCCTTCTGCTCAGCCGTGAGCACCTTGTAGAACCGGTCCTGGCTGAGGATGACCACCTTCCGCTGGCGATGGTCCACTTCGTTCTGACCCAGGAGTTCCATGATCTTCTCGCATACTGTCGACTACAGAAGAAACAAGCAAAGCAGGCCAGGTCAGGGGAACAGCTCTGGGTCCGCTTTCCAACAGAGGCCAAAGGAGACAACCTTTAATGCACAGTCCTTGACAGATGAGAAGGAAACTGGCAAACAGCCGTCAACCAGATTCGAGTCCAGCACCTTAAGAGACCAACAGGGCTTTCAGAGTTTGAGCTTTCGAGACTCACTCAACACCCCCTTCGTCATCAGTTTATACAGGCATAAGGGAAAACATCATACAAATCAGGTATAGATGATGGTAAAGGTTTCCCTTGCTCGAAAGCCAGTCGAATCTGACTCCTCTCCGCTTCCAAGCCAAAGAGCCACTGAAGAAGAAGAGATTGGATTTATACCCCGTCCTTCACTACCTGAAGGTGTCTCAGAGCGGCTTACAAACTCCTTTCCCTTCCCCTCCCCACAACAGACACCCTGTGAGGTTGGTGGGGCTGAGAGAGCTCTGACAGAAACTGCTCTTTTTCAAGGACAGCTCTTATCAGAACTACGGCTTGCCCAAGGTCATCCAGCAGGTGAAAGTGGAGGAGTGGGGAATCAAACCCGGTGTAACAGGCCGGATTCACCCCCCGGCCAGAGTAACCCCGGGGTTACTCTGGCCTAGCCTAGAATAACCCCGGAGGTTCCACCTCCTGCGGCAGCCATCTGGTGCTTTTGCCCCATGTCAGAATTCCTCAGGTGTCCACAGGCTCAGAAAGTTGGGGACGCCTGTCAAAAAGGAACTTGGAACTGAGTTGACAGTACTCGCTCATGCTTTATGAATTACCTTGGCTATCATTCTGCAAAATCTTTTTCATCTCGATACACATCTATATGGGTGAGCTGGTGGGGGAAATCACCCACACAAACCCCTTCCGTGTTACGAAATGGGAATCTTAACTAATGTCGCCCTTTTGTTAAAAAGTAATCTTTCTTGTTTTACCCTGTTGCAGATAAAGAACGGGGTTCTACATAAAGTAACCAAACGTACTGACCATTATCCTGTATGGTAAAATACAAGGAAGAGATCATCACTTAGATTAATAATAAGGCTGTGGTCACACAAACTAAATAATCCACTTTCAGTGCACTTTCTGACTGGATTTTACTGTGTGAACTGGCAAAATCCAGTTGGAAAGTGCATTGGAAGTGGATTATAAGCAATGCTCCCTCTAAGCTGTGGAGTCTTATGAGCAAAAATCCTACTTTGTGAGCTACTGGCATTTAAGTTGTGAGCGAGCGATTTGGCTGCTGCATCAGTTAGTTTGCTCTGGAGCCCTCCTTCCTGAGCTAAGAGGAAAATGTGTGAGCCGGAGGCTAAAAAAACTGTGAGCTAGCTCACACTAACTCAGCTTAGAGGGAACACTGATCGTAAGGGGATTGTTTACTCTGTGTGACCGCAGCCTAACATTAGATTGCCAAACTGAGAGTCTTAGAAGCCCAAAAGTCAAAGCTCCCTTCGTCAAATACTGTGAGAGCCAGTTTGGTGTAGTGGTTAAGTGTGTGGACTCTAATCTGGGAGAACCGGGTTTGATTCCCCACTCCTCCACTTGCACCTGCTGGATGACCTTGGGCAAGCCGTAGTTCTGATAAGAGCGGTCCTTGAAAAAGAGCCATTTCTGTCAGAGTTCTCTCAGCCCCACCTGCCTCACAGGGTGTCTGTTGTGGGGAGGGGAAGGGAAAGGAGTTTGTGAGCCGCTCTGAGACTCCAAGTGAAGGGTGGGGTATAAATCCAATCTCCTCTTCTTCTTCTTCTCTTGAAAGCTTCTACCTCGGAAAGCCTGTTGGTCTATTGGGGGCTACCAGGCTCAAATCGTACTCTTCTGCTCTGGATGGACATGGCTACTACCCCTCTCCCCACCTGAAACGGACATGTGGCGTCTTGAAAACAACAATACATTTGTTGCAACAGGACTTTTTGCAAGTTTCATCAATGCTCCCATCATGCATCCACTGCATGAAATGCACCTCCCGACTTCAGTGGTCACACTGGGCTCTGATCGGTTCACAAAAGTTCCCACCACAGTAGATGGTCTTTACAGTCTTTTTATTTATTTATTTATTTTTCGCATTTATACCCCGCCCTCCCCGATAGGCTCAGGGTGGCTTACAGAGGCGAGGCAAAACCTTGCCATATTAAAAACATAATATACATAATGATTTAAAAACATATAATACATCTTAAAAACATCCTCAATTAAAACACGGTGCTCAATAACTTGCATAATTCCAGAGATGGCAGATCGTAGGTCCGAAGTTCCGAGTGGTACTTCCCACGGCTCAGTATTAAGATGTTTCCTCAGGGCCTCATCCAAACCATGGCGGTGGTGGTATAGCAGGGGCGGCGGCTCCTACCCAAAGGCCTGGTGGAAGAGCTCCATCTTGCAGGCCCTGCGGAACTGCATAAGATTCCGCAGGGTCCTGATCTCCTCTGGGAGCTCATTCCACTAGTAAAGAGCCACCACTGAGAAGGCCCTGGCTAAAGTAGCCACAAGCCTGGCCTCCCTGGGGCCTGGAATAACCAGTCGATGTTGTGCCCCCGACCGTAGTGCTCTCTGGGGTATATACGGGGAAAGGCGGTCCCTCAGGTATGTTGGACCCTGGCCATATAGGGCTTTAAAGGTAAGAACCAGCACCTTGAAACGAGGTGACCGTCGCATGGATCACTGTGGCCAGGTCATCGCGGTCAAGGTAGGGGACCAACTGCCGTCCCCGCTGCAGATGGAAAAAGGCGGACTTGACAGTGGCTGCCACCTGGGCCTCCATTGTTAATGTGGAGTCCAGGAGCACCCCCAAACTCCGAACCCCAGACGCTGGCACCAAAGGCTCCCCGTCGAAGGTCGGGAGAGGGAGCCCCAACCCCGCCCCGACTCAGGCCCAGGACCTCCGATTTCGCCGGGTTTAGTTTCAATCGGCTCAGCCGGAGCCAACCAGCCACAGCTTCTAATGCCCGATGAAGGTAATCGGGACTCGAGTCCGACTGGCCACCCAACATCAGATAGAGCTGGGTGTCATCTGCATATTGATGACATCCCAGCCCATAGCTCCAGTCAAATCTGCCAGGCGCCAGGAGGTTTCCCTTCAGTTTGGATGTCACCAGCCTAACACACGGCTGCCCTGCCGGAATGCACTGCTAAGGAAGAGAGACTCTTTCCTGGGAATTCAACAGATGATCCCATTTTTAAACGCTGCCCTTCCCTCTGAGGAGCTCAGCGGAGTAACGCAGGATCCCTTCCCCCGACAAGATTGTCGAGTGTGTTAAGGCTAGAAAGCCCAGCGGGATCGAACCGAGGGTGCATCTAGTCCAGCATACCTGCTGTGTCACTTGATTAGGTATTTTATATTATTAAGAACATAAGAGACGCCAATGTTGGATCAGGCCAAAGGCCCATCCAGTCCAACACTCTGTATCCCACAGTGGCCAGAAATACCAGGTGCCATCAGGAGGTCCAGCAGTGGGGCCAGGACACTAGGAGCCCTCCCACTGTTGCCCCCCCCCCTCCAGCACCAAGAATACAGAGCATCACTTGCCCCAGACCGAGAGCCCCTATCTATACCTTGTGGCTAATAGCCACTGATGGACCTCTGCTCCATACGCTTATCTAATTCCCTCTTGAAGCCGTCCGTGCTTGTAGCCGCCACCAACTCCTGTGGCCGTGAATTCCATGTGTCAATCACTCTTTGGGTGAAGAAGTGCTTCCTTTTATCTGTTCTAACCCGACCGCTCAGTGATTCCATTGAGTGCCCTTAGACATTATACGCTTCCTGTGTGTAACTCAGCCATACGACAAATAAATACCTAAATCCTGGATCCAACTGTGGTCAGCAAGCGGCAAATGGAAGGGTTGCCAACCTCCAGGTGGGGCCTGGGGATCTCCCGTTTTTACAACGGGTTCCCAGACTACAGAGATCAGTTCCCCAGGGAAAAAAAATGGGTGCTCTGCAGGGTGGACCGTATGGATTGTACCATGCTGAGGTTCCCCCCCTTCCCCAAAGCCTGCCTTCTCCAGGCTCCATCCCCCGAATCGCCGGGTGTTTCCAAGTCCAGCTCTGGCAACACTAGCCCCTACCAATGTTCCCTCTAAGCTGTGGAGTCTTGTGAGCAAAAATTCTACTTTGTGAGCTGCTGGCATGAAAGTTGTGAGCAAGAGATTGTGCTGCTGAATAAACTCGTTTGCTCTGGAGCCCCTCCTTCCTGAGCCAAGGCAAAAATGTGTGAGCCAGAGGCTCAAAAATTGTGAGCTAGCTCACACTAACTCAGCTTAGAGGGAACACTGGCCCCTACCCCTAGAAACTGGCACTTAGAGGTAGACTGCCTCTGAATACGGAGGTTCCACTGCGCCGCCCTGGCAAACAGCCCTGCAGAGGCCTCTCTCTCCTCCCTGCCTTGGTGTCAATCCCCTTTTAAAGCCATCTGCGTTTAGCTGGCTGACCCCCAACTTCGTCGGCGATGCAGTGCAAGAAGGAGAGAAGACAGAAGAGCGGGGCGCGGGTGGCATCCACTCTCACACCGTCTGCAAAGGAATGCATGCATTTTGCAACGCGTCGGTCTTCCTGCAACAAGATTTGCAATGCCGCGCTGCATCTCGGCGGGGTTCATGCAACTCGTGGGGGTGGGCGAAGGGGGACAGGAAGCGTTTAGCCCCCTAATAGTAAAGTCGGGGGGTCAAAGAGCTCCCTACCTTGCCGCTGGCGGTGCCTCCCTCACCCCGATCAGGAAAGGCCTCGGGTGCGGCCGCTCCACCTCCCCGGCGCCTAAGAGATCCAGACTGCTGCTGCTGCTACTGCAGCCCGCGGAAGCCATGGTCCGGGTTGCATCGCAGGCAGGGCAGGCCACGGCGGAGAAACTACATCCCCCAGGGAGCCTCAGGGCGAAGGGAGCGCTTGCCTGAATCGCGGGCGGCCCGCAAGGCATGATGGGACATGGAGTCAAGGAAAGAGTAGCGCGCGCGCGTCAAAGGCTCCTTCCCGGGGACGCAAGAAGTTCGAGCGACAGGCCGGTGGCGAGTGGGCGGGGCGGGGGCGGGCCTTGGCGGCTCAAGGG
>NW_015164743.1:217986-222134 GCF_001447785.1 Gekko japonicus
GGGCAAGCCAAGGGAAGGCATGGGGTGTGGCCTAATATGCTAATGAGCTGTCTTTCTAATAGGCTAATGTGTTTCTGCTGTTGGGTGTGGCCTATTATGCTAATGAGTTCCTGCTGGGCTTTTTCTACAAAAAAAAAAGCCCTGGGTAACCATATTTTGAGAAGTGAGAAAGAGGACATATCCCCCGACTGACTACTTCAAACGACTGATCACTACGACAAATCTCATTTTAAGTGCCCCTGCTATTTCACCTGGAGCTGGCCTCCACTGGGGAACTATAGAGGGCAAAACAGGCTCAGCCTCCCAACCCAAAAAGAGGACGTTTTCATCAGTTTTTTAAAAAGGGCCCCAAAGAGGACGGACATGAAAAAACAAGGACATGTCCTCTAAAAAGAGGACACCTGGTAACCCTAAAAATAACCCAAACACATTATCAAAAGATTTGAGACCATTTCAGAATCTAAATATTAGATCTCTCCTTCATATAATGTAATCCCCACTCATACCACAGAAGCTCGCTGGGTGACCTTGGGCCAGTCACACTCTCTCAGCCTAACCTACCTCACAGGGTTGTTGTGAGGATAAAATGGAGGAGAGGAGAATGATGTAAGCCAATTTCGATCCCCATTGGGGTGAAAGGCGAGTATAAATGAATACAACAAATAACTAAATAAAAAGTAATGAGGATAAGTAATGTGTTTTTTCCCTACTGTATCTAATTACAAAGCCTTTCTCTACAATGCAAGTTAAATTTTCAAAGAGGACATTACCATCAGCCTAACATTCAGAAATTGAAGAGGACCTAAATTTTTGCAAGGTTATTTACTTAAAACAACACAAAACAAAACACAACAACATTAATCTTCATGTCTTTCAAAAACTCTATTCCCTCAAATGCTTATATTTTAACAATCAAAAAGACAGAATGGGAAGTAACAACCTCCAGATGGACAAGATCCACAACTGCTCATACACATGCCTTCTATGTTGGGGCCCCCACCCTGCGGAATGGCCTGGGTCAGGAGGGTTCCCTTGGTCCCGGCATTTTGCAAACTATGTAATTATTTAGGAGGGCATTTTTGTAAAGGTAATATGGCTACATCATAACAGATTGGTCCAGGAATGCATTGTAAAAATATCAGAAGAGCCCTGCTGGATCAGACCAATAGTCCATCCTGTCCAGCCTCCTGTCTCACACAGTGGCCAACCAGTTCCTTTGCATGGCCAACAACAGGGCTTAGACTCTGAGGCCTTCCCCAGATGTTGCCTCGACCCTAACGTCCTGTTGCTGGCCCTCCAGAGGAACTGTTTCGCCACTGTGTGAGACAGGAGGCTGGACAGGATGGACTATTGGTCTGATCCAGCAGGGATCTTCTGATGTTCCTATGTTCTTTTCCTTCTAACTAGGAGCAGCAACTTTTCGGTATGGAATTAAAAT
This sequence comes from Gekko japonicus, assembly GCF_001447785.1. Taxonomy (NCBI): domain Eukaryota; kingdom Metazoa; phylum Chordata; class Lepidosauria; order Squamata; family Gekkonidae; genus Gekko; species Gekko japonicus. The sequence continues at coordinate 219,425 of NW_015164743.1, forward strand.
GCTCTCCCATGCCCCTTCAAGATCCCAAAAAGCCCCTATAAATCGGGGGTTTGTAATATTTATTAGTCTAAAATATTTATGTGCCACTTCTCTGCCACCGGGGCCTGAGGCAGTTCTTGGAAAAGTCATTAAATCAAAAGCCAATCCAGACAGCAGCACCATCTGAAACAAGAATACAGCCACCAGCCAGGCCAACAAGGAAAACGAAATGGGATTTTAAAAAGATCAGCAGAAACAAACAGCAACCAATATTAGAATCATAATATGACCAAAAACAGGAAGGGGGAGACGGGACACACCAATAAATTAAAAGCCACCTTTGTATTTAAAGACGGCCGGAGTGGCTCTCAACAGATTTAAAACAATATATATAATCACTAGTTGAGCTGCGGTGGCTCAAGTGGTTAAGACGCTGAACTGCAGGCTGTGGAAGGTCAGTAATTCAGCAGTTTGAGACCCGGGTCCCGCATGACGGAGTGAGCTCCCGTCTCTGGTTCCAGCTCCTGCCAACCTAGCAGTTCGAAAGCAAGAAATTGCAAGTAGGTAAATAGGGACCACTTCGGTGGGAAGGTAACAGCGTTCCGTGCGCCTTGGTGTTTAGTCATGCCGTCCACATGACCACGGAAACGTCTTCGGGCAGCGCTGGCTCTTCGGCTTTGAAACGGAGATGAGCACCGCAACCCTAGAGTCGGACTCGACTGGCTTTTGCGCAAGGGAACCTTTACCTTTACCTAAAACAGTAATCATGCTTGGCGTGTATTATTATGAGTGTTATTATGAGTGTATGAACATTCAAAGCAGGGCCGGTGCCAGGCTTTTTTGCGCCCTAGGCAAACCCCCCTCCCCCCCCCGCAAACACTGCTAACCCATTTTCAAAAACAGATGAATTGTAGGAAACATGAAAAGCACAAAACTTGAAATTGTTAAAAAAAAATTTAAGTGAGAATAACTAATTCAACAATATTTGATTTTCTTTCTCAAACAGAAAACAGTTTTAGCACACAAATCATTTTGAATAATCCTGTTAATGGTGATGTTAAAATTCAAGTCTCTTGAATGTTTTCATTTAAGGCAGAACAAAATCTCATTTTGCCTGCCTTCTGCTTTCCAAATTTTGTCACCAATTCCTTCAGGTCAAATGCTAATGCTTCAGTGTGTTCAATTGATACAGTTGCCAAACCAAATAGTCTCTTTTGCAGCAGTAGTTCTCCTACAGTTTATCAGTTTTGTGTCCATTTATCCTTTGGCATAGGGTTTCACCTGTTTGTCCTATGTGGAGAACTGGAAAGCCAGTTTGGTATAGTGGTTAGGAGCGTGGATTCTAATCTGGGAGAACCGGGTTTGATTCCCCACTCCTCTACATGTAGCTGCTGGTGTGACCTTCGGTCAGTCACAAGTTTTACCTTTGGGTAGTGAAGGGTGGGGTATAAATCCACAACCCTCCTCTTTGTGAATAAGGAGGGGAAGGGAAAGGGATTGTAAACCACTCTGAGACTCCTTTGGGTAGTGAAGGGTGGGATATAAATCCAATCTCCTCCTCCTCTTCTCAAGGACAGTTCTGGAAAGAGCTTTCTCAGCCCCACCTACCTCACAGGGTCTCTGTTGTGGGGAGGGGAAGGGAAAGGGATTGTAAACCACTCTGAGACTCCTTTGGGTAGTGAAGGGTGGGATATAAATCCAATCTCCTCCTCCTCTTCTCAAGGACAGTTCTGGAAAGAGCTTTCTCAGCCCCACCTATCTCACAGGGTGTCTGTTATGGGGAGGGGGAGGAGTTTGTAAACCGCTCTGAGACTCCTTTGGGTAGTGAAGGGTGGGGTATAAATCCAATCTCTTCTTCTTCTTCTCTTCCAAATTCCTCATTATGTGCCTCCTGTTCAGTCAAAAATAATTTCCCCAGCGGTAAGAGTTCTACGGGACTATTGTGAAACACTGTCCTGTTCTTCTCTCTGTCTTTTTCTTCATGTCTGAGCTTTCTTATCCATTCATTCCTTAATCTCACTTTCTGTTTACCCCAACATGATTTCACTCCACCCCCCCTGCTAATTCTGTTCTAGCCGATCACATAGAAAATTCACCCTTGGAAGATTTATGACAGGATTCCCACTGTTTACCTCAACTTCCTCCTTTTTTACTAGAAGATTTACACCTGAGAGACATGTGACAGTTTTCACACCTTAATGCTGATTGTCAGTTCTGTGCTTCTCTGAGGTCTGCGCTCTAGGCAGTCGCCTAGTTGGCCTAATGGTAGCACCGGCCCTGTCCATGCAGGACAAAAAAACTTCAGTTCCTGCTGTGTTCTTCCAGGCCTGTAGTAGCAACAGGAAGGAGTCCCTGTGGGAGAGCAACTAGGGTTACCAACTCCAGGTTGAAAAATACTAGAAGATTTTGGGGGTTGAGCCTGAGCAGGGCGGGCTTGGTTAGAGGAGGGGCTTCAATGAGCTATATTGCCACAGAGCCCACCTTTCAAAGCGGCCGTTTTCTCCAGGGGAACTGATCTCTCTCACCTGCAGATCAGTTGTAATCCCAGGAGATCTCCAGCCACCATCTGGAGGTTGTGCATATAACAACACAGTCAAAAACTGTACCATACCCCAAAATACTTGACACGATTCAAAAATACTTGACACTTGATTCAAAAGAAGCTCCTATGGTGATGCATTACATGGAGGCTGGCCATAGGGCTGCCAAGTTCCCCCGTGGGGCGGGGAAA
>NW_015164744.1:0-6418 GCF_001447785.1 Gekko japonicus
GTGGAAGATGGACTTGGCAACCCTGGGGGAAATCAGCTTCATAGGGTGGACTCTATGGCATCAAATCCCTGCTGAGCTCTTGCTCCTCCCCAAACTCCACACTCTCCAAGCTCCACCCCCAAATCACCAGGAATTTCTAAGCCAAAGCTGGTAAGCCTAAGAAAAGGACAGTCACAAGCCATGCTCCCTCTAAGCTGTGGAGTGTTGTGAGCAAAAATTCTACTTTGTGAGCTACTGACATTAAAGTTGTGAGTGAGCAATTTGGCTACTGCATAAATTAGTTTGCTCTGAAGCCATCCTTCTAAGACAAAAATGTGTGAGCCGGAGGCTAAAAAACTGTGAGCTAGCTCACACTAACTCAGCTTAGAGGGAACACTGGTCACAAGACACATCCTTTTAAAAAGATGCAAGGGATTCTAATCACAGAACTCTTATGTCATATATACTTTGGCTAATCAGGAGGTGCTGTGCTCCATATCAGTTCATAGAGAAGTGTAATTTTTCTTTACATGAAGTTTCATGGCTCTTGTAATGCAGTTTGTTTTGTTATTAAATAATTTCTAGTTAAGCACTGAAGTGTTTGTTGCATTTTTCTGACATACCATGTGCATAATTTAGAAAACCAATATATCTCCCAGAAAGGCACATACCTGGGGGTTTTAAGCAGTAAACTTTTCCTAAAATTTAGTGTGCTGGATAATTTATTCTGTTTCTACAATGCTCTCTTGGTTAAATGATTCTGCCAATCAGCATTAGACCAGAGGGATACTATCTGTCAAGTATTATGATTTGAATTATGCTATTTTGGGCCTTGTAGAGCAAGGTCGTGCTTCAGTCTTGAGACTTGCGTGCATAGATTTGCACATACACACTCACACTATGTGACTTTAATTACCTTTTAAAACTACACAAACACACACATATACAACTGTCTGAAATTCAGAAGCAGTTGATTGGTGATACTTCTTTTAAAATTTAAATCCCTGCTATGCTTATGGGTCTTACTTCAAGCATTTCTGAATTAGGCTACAAAATGAATGCTTTAACTTCAATCGAAATACCAAGAGTTGTCCAGTGAAAATCATAAAACTAGGTTTATACACATATTGTATTCTATACTGCCTTAAATCTTGATTGCCCAATGGCAATCCAGGCAAACATGGGCAAAAGTATGCCAGACTAACAGTCCCATCCCCCACCAATCTCTGCCCATGTAGATATTATTGTTATGGAGTAAGAAAATAAAATATCATAGAATCACAGAGTTGGAAGGGGCCATACAGGCCATCCAGTCCAACCCCACTGCTCAGTGCAGGATCAGCCTAGAGCATCCCTGACCAGTGTTTGTCTAGCCGCTGCTTAAAGACTGCCAGTGAGGGGGAGCTCACCACCTCACTAGGCAGCTGATTCCACTGTTACATAACTCGTACTGTAAAAACGTTTTTCCTAAGATCTAGTTGGTATCTTTCTGCTGCATCTACAAATAGCTCTAATCAAATAGATCTAATAACACATTATAAATTATATTCCTAAGCATTGGTGATAGGTAAAGGTAAAGGTTTCCCTTGCTTGAAAGCCAGTCGAATCCGACTCTAGGGATGCAGTGTTCATCTCCATTTCCAAGCCAAAGAGCCAGCGCTGTCCAAAGTCATTTCCGTGGTCATGTGGCCGGCATGACTGGAAGCCAAGGCGCACGGAACACTATTATTAGTGGTACATAATTATCCATTGTTAGGATAAGTAGTTATATATTTTTTTTATTTAAAAGCTTTATTCCCTCTCCTAAAAAGGAGAGATATTTCGCTTAATTAGAAAGGGGGAGGGTATATAGTGGGATCAAGAGAAAGCTGAGTGATGTTTTAACTAGTAAATTAATCTGTTAGTAATATAAATTTTTTCTTCTTTTTCTTCTTGGGTGTGTTGTCAAACTTCTTTCTTCATGCTGGTTAAGTACATTGTCTATGTTAATATGTTAGTAGTGTCCCATTGGTGCCTTGTTAATAAAGTCTTTTCAAAGCACATTTCGAACCGATTTTCTGCGGGCTGGCTTCTTTTAGCCTCCAGCTTCTACAAGGAACTTCCTCCGCTTGCTTCTCTCCGGCTTCTCGGCTCCGCCCCAAAACTAGAGCATCTCCTCCCCCCCAACATTGGTGATATGATGACATCATTTTTGGGTGACATCACCATGTCATCTTTGGGCTAGTTGTGACCTGGCAACCCTACTTGAGACTGACATTTCAAACAAAAGCTGGGGATTCAAGAACCTGATTGACACATTATCCTCAGGTATATATAATTCTATTTTGGTCATGGACTCCCCTGAACATTCCAACACGCTCCAAAATCAGTTTGCTCTCTGATCTGTCATTCAGAGGGTCTCCCTCTGGCTGCTTTGCCTGAGTCCTGCCTCCAACATTCTAAACAGTTTGCTCTTCCTCTGCCCCCCCCAGCCTGTCAGAACACAGAGGTTATTTGCATATGCAGCCTCATTGGCCTTTGCCTCAGAACACAGAGGTTGTTTACCATGGTTGCAAATCTCCAGGTGAGGGCTGAAGATCACTCAGAATTACAACTGCTTTTCAGATGGCAGAGATCAGTTCCCGTGGAGAAAATGGTGGACCCTGTGTCCTTATATCCTGCTTAGATGGCCCCTGTATGACAGCCAATGTGACATAGTGGTCAGGGCTTCAGCTATTAAAACTGATGTCCAAATAACCCAGATCAGTTCTCTTGGAGACAATGGCCGCTTCGGGCAGTAGATTCTATGGCATTATACCCTGCTGAGGTCCCTCCCCACCCAAAATCCTGCCCTCCCCAGGCTCTACCCCTCAAATCTACAGGTATTTCCCAACCCAGAGTTGGCAACCGTGTAATCGGCTAAGGTACCACTTTCCAGACCCTTGGAACATAGAAAATGTGGCACAGGAGGAAGTGCTTTTCTACCTTAGCTGTGACTGCATAGCCCCAAATTAACATAATCCAACCTCCAGGCAGCACCTGGAGATCTCCAGCTATTAAAACTGATGGCCAGATGACCCAGATCAGTTCTCCTAGAGACAATGGCTGCTTTGGGCAGTGGATTCTGTAGCATTATACCCTGCTGAGGTCCCTCCCCACCCCAAACCCTGCCCTCCCCAGGCTCTACCCCTCAAATCTACAGGTATGTTCCAACCCAGAGTTGGCAACCGTGTAATCGGCTATGGTACCACTTTCCAGACCCTTGGAACCCAGAAAACATGGCACAGGAGGAGGTGCTTTTCTACCTTAGCTGCCACTGCATAACACCCCCCTCCCCCTCAAAAAATAAGTCAGAGGTGGAGAGAACCCTATCTGTTACCATGAGGCTGTCCTCCCATTCTACCCACTTGGGGCAGCAAAATGACTTGAGACAGCCTTGCCTTATAGCTAAGCAGAAGGAAAGAAACATGGCTTGCCTCCCTCCATTTTCCGCTTCCCTCTGCCGCCCCACCAGCCACAGTCGGGACACTAGTCTGGATCTTCCTTCTAGATCGCGTTGTATTTCTTCCCACAACGAGCATTACTCCTAGTAATGATATAACAATATTCAATTGCTTCTTTAACAAAAAAAGCCCCCCCCTCCCCAGTTGTGTGTGGGGGAAGCTGTCATGTGGACTCAGGTGGGACTGAGAAAATCCTTACTTTCCCACCCATACAGCAGCAACTCAGGCTTTGCTGTGATTTCCCCCAAATCTTCAAGCAAACAAGAGTTGGGAAGCTCAGATAAAAGCCATGGAAATCCCAGGAGGTGCACAAATGTACCATGATGCGGGGGGTGGGGGGTGGAAAAAACACGTTTCCCAATAGAATCGAACCTGGGCATATAACCTTTGTGGAAGAGGTCTTAGTGTGGAAGACTGTAGGCTGTTTATTGTGATGTTTATTCAAAATATTTCCATATAGTTCAATAATAAAGTCAGAGGTTTCTGCAAATTCATCTGACACATAACCTTTGGTTATGAGGCCATATACAAATGAACTACCCTGACACAGATGGCACAGGTTAGCCCGATCTCATTAGGTCTCGGAAACTAGGCAGGGTTGGCCCTGGTTAGTACGTGGAAGGGAGATCACCAAGGAATTCCTGGGTTCCTGCGCAAAGGAAGGCAATGACAAACTGCTTGATGGCACTTTTTGTACGCACACAAACATAGATACATACATACAAGTATTGCAGATAGTGGAGACTGGTTCAGCTGTACTGCTCTTGCCATTGGAAACATTTATGATTGTTGAAACTCCAGAAGACAAATGTACAAGGTTTGCTTAGTCCTGGAGTTTAGGACTCCATCTGGGTCAATGAGGTAGCTTATGTGGTTGAGCCTCTGAAATACTATATAATATATGTAATAGAAATGAATAACCTAGCAATGAAACAACCAACAGTCACAGGGAAATTCTTTATTGTGTAGAGAAGGACTGATGATTGAAGAGGCCTTTCTTTCTGTCACTTTCATAAGTCAATGAGTAGCCAGATGGATTGCAGATTGAAATGGAGAGGCATTAGCAAAGCTGCAGGTGGCGGGAGCTGAAGACAATAGCAGGCATTGAAGACTGGAATTCAGCAGCTTAAACTGAGCTCTTGGGTACATTAAAGGCAAAGGGTACAAGTCCATTTTGAGAAGCTGTGGAAGTTGTACAGTCAGAGAAAAAGAATTTAGGGTTCCCCCCCCCCCTGCAGTATTTTTGGCTTTGGGCTGAGGCTACTAGGGATGTGCATTTGAACATTAAAAAGAAACAGATTGCAAATACCCTGTTCTTTAATGTTAATGTTATAACTGAGTTGGAAAATTAATAACAGTAATATTTGGAAATGTTTGGCTCTGGGTATTATTCTGGGTCTTGGTGAACTGGTTTACAGTTATGGAGAACAGAAAGAGGAGAAAGACCATGATTTAGGAGATATGTAAGTGACAAAGACATATACCAGTCAACAGTATTATTCACAAATCCTGCCACCAAAGAGGATTACGGCAGCCGACCTATTCTTTTTAAAGTGTTGACACAGCAGTCATATCGCTCACTGGCTTGAGGAAGGTTGTGATTTGGTTCTATATAAGCACCATGGTTCTTGTTAGCTTGCTGTTCTGTTATCTGTAGTATGATGCCTACCGGGCACAATGACAAACATTTTGCTTGTGCCATACAGACAGGCAGCACTGCAGACTGGGTGCAGTGGAATATGTCAGATTCCTCCCTCCTTACCTTATCCTGGGTGGCCAAGATTCTGTCTAGCTTGGCACGCAGGATTTTTAATTGCCTGTAGAACAAGTGCATGTTCTGTTAACTTTCTGAAGTTTGGCAGGGAGGATCCTTTGCATGAAGAGTAAAATAACTGAGAATTTCATGTCAACTGGATGGGGAGAAAAAAAGTTAATGTGTTTCTCACTGAAACCCAATGAAAAAGAATATAAAAAAGAAAATATTTAAAATATATCTGTGCCACTTTTCCACCCATGCAGGTCCCCGAGGCAGCGAAAATCAAACACACAACCAGGGAGAAGGGCCAATAACAGTTAGTTGAAGGAACACCAAACTAAACAAAAAAGTCTTCACCCACTGATAGAAGACAATGATAGTGGGAGACAGACAAACTTTGGAACTCTCTCCCAGGGAGATTTGTCTGTCTCCCACTATCATTGTCTTCTGTCAGTGGGTGAAGACTTTTTTGTTTAGTTTGGTGTTCCTTCAACTAACTGTTATTGGCCCTTCTCCCTGGTTGTGGTGTTACATGTGTTTGTGTGTATACATGTTTTACTGAATTATTTAATATATTTGAATGTTGAATTTCGCTGCCTCAAACAGCATTTAAAATTTAAAAATATATTAAATAATTCAGTGCCCCAACCAGGAAGTCCCTTTCTTGGATTGCTACCTACCTAATCTCAGATAGAAGAGGCATCTGAAGCAGAGCCTCTGAGGATGACTGGATTGAATGGGTAGTTTCATATGGGAGAAGATAGTCCTTAAGGTATGGTGGCCCCAAGCTGTATTGGGCTTTAAAGGTCAATACCAGCCCTTGAATTGATCTCAGAAGCAAACTGGGAGCCCTATAACCCACTCCTCTCAGCATTCTGGCTGCATCTTTCTGTACCAACTTTGGTTGAGGCCAGTGACAGTTCTTTACATCTCCCTATCTCCCTTGCACCCCCCCCCATGACTAAATGCTAGCACTGCCATCTTGTTTTTAAAATGTTTAAATGTTTCTGAATGTTTAAAATATTGTATTTTTATGGTTTTAACCAGAGGTCATTTTTGGGGGGAACGCAGTTCCCCCGGGTGAGGTGCAGGGGGGCGGGGCACATGACGAAGCCCTGCTTCCAGCCCGCATTCAGCCAGGAGGAGGCAGAAGAAGAGGGAGGGTAAGTTGCTTCCTCCCCGCCTCTCCCCACCCCTGCCT
>NW_015164744.1:6831-7067 GCF_001447785.1 Gekko japonicus
GAGGCTTGGCACCTGCTAATTATCAGTGGTCTGAAGCTCCTGCGGAGACCTGCTGAGATGGCAATGCCTGGCCAAAACATTCCGGTGCTTGTGGGGAGAGGAAAGTATAGCGGTGGGCCCAGGCAGTATAGTAAGGGAAGGCCACTGAGAAACAAAAGGGCTCGGTGTCCTTCCAGCCTGTGGCTCATCCCAAGGGTAGCTGGCAGTGGGGCCAGGATGGAGAACCCCCTTCCGTC
>NW_015164744.1:10149-10292 GCF_001447785.1 Gekko japonicus
CAACAGGGGAATAATGTTGTGGCAGCAAGTTTCATTCCTGATGTAGTAGTTCAGGACTGTTCCTGTGATCCAGAATCTTGCTTTTTTAGGGTTACCGGGAAGAACATGAAGGAGCAGTTGGCAATGTGCAGCAGGAAGAGTAA
>NW_015164744.1:10794-11276 GCF_001447785.1 Gekko japonicus
TGCAAAAACGTAAAAAAAGATTGGGGGGGATGTTAAAATCCCCCCGAAAGTGCAAGCATTCCGTGCGCATGCGCACGGAACGCTTGGCAGCCGGCCCGGCCAGGAAATCCAGTGCCGACTGGAGAGCTGACTGGACTCTGCCACCGAGCCACCGCTCAGAAGCCAAGGCCGGTGTGAGGAAGGGGGGCACGGCAAGTGTGGGGGCTGAGAAGGGGCACGGGAGGGGGGGAGGACCAGGATCTTCAGAGGGCGCCCCGGGCCACAACGCGTCCTTCCGCCCCCTCCCCAGCTGCCACCCACACCCACCTTCAGCAATGCCCCATGAAGTCATTGTGGTCACGGCTGGCGGCCCTGAGGAGCCCGGCCGGTCAGAAAATCCAGCGCCCTGGCGACATGGCCGGGACTTGGGTGGAGGGCGGCGGGGGAGAGGAGCCGACAGGCCGGTTCCGCCTGCCGCTGAACCCACAATTAAAACCCTCTCC
>NW_015164744.1:11305-18929 GCF_001447785.1 Gekko japonicus
TCCCCCTTTTATATATATATATATATATATAAAATTTAATTTAATTAATAAATATCCACATACTGGTGGCAACTCAAATTTCCATATGACTTCTCCCAGCTGCTTTACATTGAACAAGGGGGACAAGATAGAACCTTGTGGTACCCCACTGGCGAGACGCCAAGGGCTCAAGCAGCAAGCTGTGCAGCACCCACACTCAGAAGCTCACCTTCAAGGTAGGACCAAAACAACCGCAGAATAGTTTCTCCCAGTCCCAACACTAAAAGACAGACCAGAAGGATACCATGATCAATGGTATCAAAAGCCACTGAGAAGTCCAGGAGCATTAACAGATTAGAAGTCTGCTTTCATATGATTTGATTGCTGTAGACTACTCCTGGGTACCAGACTGGCTTTTTCAATTTATTTCTTCATGCTATTTGAGATATTGCCATTTTAAGAATGGCTGGTATAAATAATTTAAGTAGAAATTTTTGTCCAAGGTACCAGAATAAATGCAGATGTATTGTACATATCATGCATCAAATGTATCTTAAATACATTTGAATTTTATGTGAAAATATTGTAGTCTATGCCTCTTGCATTTCATGGCCAATAGACCCCACTGCTTGTTTGTGCACCTGATAAAGTGAGTTGTAGTTCATTAAAGCTTATGGCAAACCAGGGGACATTTCCTGCAGGAGCACACAGGAGCGGAGCTCCAGCAGTAAAGATCCCAAAAGGTGGGCATATGCAACAAGTCCCACCCCCTACTCCCAGCAGCCCTCAGTCAGAGCAAGAAGCAGCCAGTTAAGTTGCAGAGCCCCCCCACCCCCCTGGTCCAAAACAGTCCAGTGGCACCTTTAAGACCAAGTTTTATTCAGGTACAAACTCTCCCTCCTCTGTGAGGACAAATCTGCAGATCCCCCCCCCCAATAACTAGCAATCCAAAACAGTCCAGTGGAGCCTGAGCGGTAGGTGTTGCCTTCTGACACACTTCTGGTGATGTCAGGGGGTGTAGCATATGCAAATAAGGTATGCTGATGAGTTATGCTAATGAGCTCCTGCACCTTTTTTTCTACGAAATGACCCCTATGGCAAACTGTGTCTGTTAGTCTTTAACCACAAGAGTCTCTTTGTTGTTATTGTTGTTTATGCCTTCCTTAGTTGTTCGTCTTACGGACATCAAAATATGACACATTGCAGGCCAAGAAAGCAAATTCTATTTCACTAGATACATCTTTTCTTTACGAAATTATGGACAGGTTACAGTTCATACTGAGAACATATGCATCTAGTTTGAAGGCAGTATGTCAGCTGTAATAAATCACCCTTCTCAATAGCAATCTTGTTTCTTTCTATGGGGCACACACATTCTAAGCCCCCTTGTTTTCAGCTGCCATCTTATTTCATAAACTTTGCATAGCGTGTTATGTATAATATGGGTTTGCTTCTTTGCTGATGCTCTTCACATTTTTCTTTTATGTTGCTAGATTCAAGAATGATTCGTGAGATGATTCCCGTGGTGTGGAAACATGTGAGATTAAGGGGCACTAAGGTTTACATGCTGTTCCCAGATTGGCTGCATTGTATCTAAATACATGATCAGAAAGAAAGTTGTAGGAATTTAATTCTTATTGTGGAACTTTTAACATAAAAGTGCTAAAAGTGCCACTTTGGTGGCCCTTGTGGAGGGAAAAGGGTAGGATATAAATTTTGTAAAATAAAATAAAAATAATAGATATAATAGCAAATTATGTTTCAGAGTCCTATGTGCAAAGGAACAACTTTACCCTGGCGTTTCTAGAGAAGCAATGGCCAATTGTAATACCAGCTCCCTAAAGAGAGCAATCTGCTCATATCCCTACTGCCAACGTTTTCTCACATTCCACCTTCCCCTCAGTGTTTCCCAAAGCAGCTTGGAAAGAGGTAGAGAAGCAGACCCGATCATACTTCGAAGCCAAACTTTTCTCTCCCTGGCATGCCTACATTTATCCCTTCCTTCACAGGAAATGAGACCAGGATACCCATGAAGATAAGTGTACTTAATCAAAAGTGTTTATCAAAAGTGTGCTTCAGTCTCACTTTCCCCTTTTTCAGATTGAGAAGAGGAAAGAAAGAGGTAGGAAACACTGTCTGTGCTGGCAGGGTGGTCATTTGAGGGGGAGCTTGGGTCTCCTCCCCAGACCCCACTTAGAGCAACCTATTGGCAACACTTATTTCCAAACAGAATATTACAGCATATCTTGGCTATCAGTATTGCAGTATATTCTGGCTATTATTACATATAAATGTTAAGTAACACACTGACTCAAAAGAGATACATGGCTGCAGTTGCATTCAGAGCTTCATATAGTTTCACATCCATGTGGAAGGGAGACGGATGTACCCAAATATGCTGCATATCAACTCTAGCCCCATTGACACGGATCACTGATAAATTAGTTTGATGTGTCTGTGGTAAATGAAATATTATTAGAATGTTCCACACATTAATTGTCCCAGTTATCCCCAACTCCACCAACCTGTGTGTGTGTGTGTTGTGTAGCAGTACCTGTTCAGTTTGCTGTGTGGGCATGACATCATAAATGATTCAGAAATACTCCCCTCTGCCACAGGGAGTGGCTGTAACTTAGTGGTAGAGCATCTGCTTGGCATACAGAAGGTCCTTGGTTCATTTTAAGTGGTATCTCCCATTTAAAAAGTATCAGTAGGTAATATAAAAGGCCTCCACCTGAGACCTGGGAGAACAGCTGCTAGTCAGAATAGGCAATACTGACCTTGATGGACTATAAGGCAGCTTCGTGTGTCGATATATCCACTAAACTGGCAAGTGACCCTAAATTATTCAGGATTGTGAAATCCCAAGAGAGGAACTATTAAAATAAATGGGTCAAGATATGGCCCTTGAGATTTAGTGTATCTGCAGTGCCGTGTCCATTGGTACAAAAAAAAATCCTAGCCACGGTTCTGTGGATTGGGTCTAAATTAGTTGTGGCTACCCAAGAAAGAGTTGTGGTTGTAGGTGAAAGCCTCCTGAAAATTCCAGTTCATTATATTACAGCAGTGATAACAGCATATCTGAATCATTAGGGAGAGGACTGGAAATTAAACAAGGAGTATCATTTAAAATAGTGGGGTGTCATGGTTAAAGTGCTGGACTAGGATCTGGGAGACCCAGGTTCAAATCCCCACTCTGCCAAGGAAGCTTGCCGGGTGACCTTGGGCCAGTCACACATACTCAACATATCCTACCTCACAAGACTGTTGAGAGGATAAAATGGAGGAGAGGAGAGCAGTATAAGCTGCTTTGGGACCCCACTGGGAAGAAAGACAGGTTATTAAATAAATAAATAAATAAATAAATAAATAAATAAATAGCCAATTTGGTGTAGTGGTTAAGAGCCACTTTGGTGTAGGGGTTAAGAATAAAAAGAGAGCCCGTTTGGTGTAATGGTTAACAGTGGGAAACTCTGATCTGGAGAACCAGGTTTGATTCTCCACCTCTCCACATCGAGCCAGCTGGGTGACCTTGGACCAGTCACAGTTCTCTCCGAACTCTCTCAGCCCCACCTGCCTCACAAGGTGCCTGTTGTAGGGAGGGGTAGGAAGGGTAATCCACATTGAGACTCCTTAAGGTAGAGAAAAGCAGGGTATTAAAACCTACTCTTCTTCCTCTAAAAAAAAAAAGGTTATTGTAAAAGGTCACCTAAAATCACAGAGAGGTTGTGTATCTTTAAGAAGGAAACTCAAAAATTCTTTGGACTTTTTCAGTGAGGTGGGACATAATGAAAAGGGTTTTTTAAAATCAACTTTGTAGAGATAGTCTGTTCTCACACCCAATGATAAATTCAGCTTCATGCAATGATATTTATTGGCAGTAAGCTCAGAACTGGCAAAAGAATACTAATAATGCACACAACTCAGAGTTGAGGCATACATTGCCAAAGGATGGTTGGTGATGGCAACTGATGTTGAAAGATGAAAGGAAGATGGTTTTTCAGTCACCGTCAGGCATGGCAGCAGACTGGAACCTCTTGTGTTCTAAGGCAGCATACCTCTGATTAGCAGATGGTGGGACAAACAACCAAGGGCAGCAATCACCATCCTGGTTTGCAGAAACAAAATGCTGATCTAGGGCCCCTGCCACACGGGGGGGGGGAGGATGTGCGGCCAAAGTGCGGCTTTTGGAAGCCACACCAAAATAGACACGCCGCGGTGGGATCACACGGATCCCCTGAGCCGCGGCGCCATTGCTCCCCGGCACAATCAGATGCCGGGGAGTAAGCCACGGTTGAGAGACCGAGGCAGCCGGCTGCGCGTGCGTCTGCATGCGCAGTTCGGCCAGGAGCCGGGGATGCACCGGCAGAAGGATGCGCCGGCGATCCCACGGCCGTGCTTGCTGCGGTCATTCAGGTACGACCACCTCTGTCGGTGGTTCTTTTTTTGCTGCAGGGTTTCCGGGGTTGGGGATGGGTGCGCGCCACTTCCCAGATGTTGCGGTGAGATCGCACCCGTTTGCTGCGGCCCCGATCCGTCCCTCTCCCGGGCCAAAACCCTCCGTGTGACCGGGACCTAGATGGACCTTTGGCCTAGCAGGACAGTTCATATGCTGTTATAGCAAGTCTGTGATGCTGGCACAATGCCCCAAGCTTGTTTGTTTCTGTATTTATTTAAGGCATTTGTGTACAACTGCTACAGAAAAAAAATGTTCTAAGTGGTTTACAGACCATAACAATGCAATGTTATGCGGACCATAGCTAAGCTGCAATAATATCACTTAGTGGTCATTCTTTCTCCTTGACATTAAGTAGTCATTGTGACCACCTCCTTGTTGGCACAGTGACTCACAGAAATGGACTTAATAATGGCTGCCATACTCATGTTCCATAGGGCTCCAGCTGAGCACTCTTCACTATGCGTCAGTTGTGGTTTCCTCTTGTTCTCTTCCACGTCACTGTTATAATAGCTGTATTATTCTCTAGCTACTATCTGCGCAGTTTAGTCTAGATGTGTTCAGGGTTTTGGCTTGTTTCATTTCATCCGCAGCATTTCAAAAGCACCGTCCATTCATTGTGTGTGCTGTTTCACCCTGCCTATCAACTGCATTCACATGTGCCTCCCATTCAGAGTGCCAGCAGTGTTACGTGGCTTCTAAAATATACCCTGCCTTGCCTTCTTCCTTCCTCCTGCTGACACATAGTTAAGCATATTGCCGTCAGTCTAATTGCAAAAGCTGCTCTTAGACATTGCTGCGTTGTTGGTGGTTATTTTGTAGGATTCATCTGCTCACAGCAGTATCCCTGCTTGTGAAGGTTTGTGTACCAAAAAAATAGTTTATTTATTTAAAATGTTCTATCCCAGTCTCTCAATCAATGATTCCCAAGTCAGCTCACAGATGGAGGCAATAAGTCCCGGACAATACATAAAGAATATCTCACCATTATCTGTTTTGGTTTGTCTCCTGTTATTACAGACACTGTGGAAATTAACGTCTTTTCTCCTCTGCGTGATTGTAATTCAGAGTGCGCATTTGAACAATATGTATTTTCTTTTTGTCTAGTGGACTGACTTCTGCTACTAGAAGGAGAGGGAGAGCAAATGAGACAAGGAGCAGAAGGTCATTGCTCTGATTCTTCAGTATATATTGAAGTTCATGCACTGTTTTAAGTCAACCTCTGTACACATTCATAGGTGGGATATTATCTCATTACTCTTTAATAAGCTCTCTGTCTCTCTCTCTCTGCAGCAGTAAACAATCGGAACTCTGTATTCTAAGATGCATTATCACTCTGAAATCTTTTCAAGCGGTGCAAATTCATAACTGCTTCCCACTCGCTATCTTCAAAAGTTATTTCTCTCCAGTTGTGCAGCTTGTATTAATATAGTAAAGTACAGTCCTCCTCTGCCCCACCCCATGTGCATATTTCTTACTGCTTTTTAAACCAGTTGTCTCTTCTGGGATATTTACCACACTCTAATTTACTGCTGTTGACACTGGGCATATAAAGAATCAGTTTTCTTGCCAAGATGAATGAATAAAGATGTTCTCAGGCAACCAGAATATTTGTTAGCATGTGGAAAAGGCTTTGCTTCATTAAAGAAAACGTTTCTGTCTTATATGGTTGCTGAGGAAGTCTTGGAATCGTGACTTCAGTCTGTGACATAAGCTTCTGATTTCCAGTTGGCAAGGTCACAACCCAGCTCTGGATTTAGGGAGGTTTATGGATAAATAATCAATTGGTTAGATAGGATGATTAAGGATAACAGAGCTTCTAGATCAGGGGTTGCAAACTGGGTGGTTCCTGAGTAACATGGAATGAAAATGAAAGTTTGGGCAACTAAGGTCCCTGCCACACGGCAGGGAAAAGGACGGTCGAACTGCGACAAATCTGAGCCGCAGCAACGTTGAGACGGCGTGGCGGGATCTCACGGATCCCCCGAGCTGCGCCGCCGTTGCTCCCCGGCACGATCAGATGCCGGAGAGAAAGCGACGGTGGAAAGCGGAGGCTGCCGAACTGCACATGCTCACACATGCACAGTTCGGCCAGGAGCCGGGGATGCGCCAGCACAAGGGCGAACCGGCGATCCCACGGCCGCACTTGCCGCGACCCATTTGAAAGAACCACCCAGGTAGGTGGTTCTTTTTTGGTGCGCTTCATGGGCGGGATGGGACAGATCGGAGATGGTAGCACGACGTTCCCCAGATGTTGCTGTGGGATCGTGCCCGTTTGCTCCGGCCCCGATCCGTCCTTCTCCCGGCCCAAACGGCTCGTATGAACAGGGCCTAAGTAATATCATGGCAATGTCACTAATCCCTAAAACTGATGAAGCTGGGTGAGATCCAGATGTTGGAAATATGTATGTGTTGCAAGGTCTAATTCAGTCATTGTAAGGTTAATCTGCTTTACCTTGTATGCTATTGTTTAGACTGACCTGGAAGGGAAACCTGGCTCAGAGCCAATGAAAACAAAGCCTGCGAAATCTAAGTCTGTTTACTCACAATCATTGGTTAATGTATTCAGGTGATTTCCTTACAGGGGTCAAGAAGAAGAAGAATCTCCATTACAGTTGTTGCTGTGAGACCGTGTGTTTGGTCTGTTTTGTAGCTATAGAGATGTAGTCTTAGATCTTTTATTTTGCAGCTTTTCTTGTGAACCCTTCCCTTAGAAATAAAGATTTTTACACAGAAAGAAATGCCTCCTCTCCAGTGAAGCAAAGATCCATTGCAAACTCTGAATATCTAAGTATTTTTGCCTATTTTTCCAACACCAGAGAGATTCACTGTGCTATGAAGCTGAGTTAGTGACCTTGGGCCAGTCATTCTCTCTCAACCACATCATTCTCAGAGGGTCATTCTGAGACTAAAATGGGAGGAGGGAAGTCTGATGCATGCTACCCTGAGCCCCTTGGAGGAAGTGTGGATGGAGTAATAAATACATTAAATATGCCTAAGTGCTTAAGTTGTGATTCCAGGAGATCTCCAGCCCTCACCTGGAGGGAGATTCCCCTGGAGGAAATGAGTGCTTTGGAGGGTGGAGTCTGTGGCCTTATATGTGTCTGAAGACCCTCCCTGCCTCAATCCCCACCATCCCCAGGTTCCACCCCTCAAATATCCAGGGATTTCCCAGTCTGGAGTTGGCAT
>NW_015164744.1:19805-40963 GCF_001447785.1 Gekko japonicus
AGGGCTGCCAAGCCGCGGCGGGGGATCCGCACGTCTTCACAGGATCCCTGCCGCGGGGGACAGTGTTACGTGTTGCACTGCTGTCGCCAGGATGTGACGCTACGCGTCGCTCTGGCAACGGGACTCCAAACAGCCCTGTTGCCAGAGCGACGCATAGCGTCACATCCTGGCGACGGCGGCGCAACGTGTATCACTGTCCCCCGCGGCAGGGATCCTGTGAGGACGTGCAGATCCCCCGCCACGGCTTGGCAGCCCTAATAGATAGAGAAGTTCTAAGAAGCAGCCCTGTTGTTGTAAGTGTGATTTTTATACGTTAGCTTTTGTAGACTGCCCAACTTAGTCTGCAATATTCAGAAATTCCTTTCTGTTCAACTATCTACATATGGTTGACCAACATGTACTAAAATAAATCTTACATTTCTCTGAAAATGGATAATGCAATTGCTTTGTCTTCCTCTTTTGATTGATGCTTAGAACTCCATTACTTTTTATTAATAACTTCCAGACTTCTACTGAATTAATTAATACATTTGCTTAAGAGGTCAGGCACTTATACTTGCAGAATTTTTTCTAGGCCTTCCCCTAACTGCTGACTATGTCTAGACTAGCACTAATATATATTTGTTGTTTTTTCCACTATTGCTTTGTTGTACCATCATTTTTTGCCTTATTTTGTTAGAACAGTTATTCATTCTTTATCGAAACCTCTTTGATTTTATTTCTGTAATTAATATTTAACTATCTTTGTCTTCTCTGAGAATTCTTTCTTCTTTAATAATTTGTAAGAGACTTTCTGTGTGTTGTACGAAATGGTGAAGGGGATTAGTATCTTTCATGGGAAAGATTCATTATTCATTTAGTATACATTAAATTCAGTGACATAATTATGAAACATTATCTGATACTCTTTCACCAGGATTGGGGTTCATGTTGCTTCTCTCACACTCAGATGAAGTCATCAAGTCTACTTAAAATAAACTTTCCTGGGTTGCCAACCTCCAGGTGGAGATCTCCCACTATTACAATTGATCTTCAGGCAAAAGAGATCAGTTCACTTGTAGAAATTGGCCACTTTGTAAGGTGGACTCTATGGCATTATCAGGCTGTGCCCAGTAACATATGGATCTATCCAATACAATCTGCTGCGCATCCCACTCTCCATTTTAAAACTGCAATGGTAGAGTTTGGGCTTTGCATTGAAACAACTTCTCGTTCCCCTTTTCTGTTCTGAATATCCAGCCCAATGAAAAATTATAGAGAACTCAGTTGAACATTGCTTTTTATTGCAATATTTTGGTTGGCCCTAACAAAAGGTATTGCACAACTTTTGTTTTTGGAATTTGTAAAGAGGATTCTCTTTTCTATCATAAAGCTTGATGTCACATACACAACAATAAATTGGGTTGTTAGCTGTTACTATCAATGTTAATCAAATGGGTCTCCCAAATTCAAAACGGTGTGTATCCTGGGATATCCAAACTGGGCAAATCGCAGTTCAAACTTCCTCTTGATGTTTGCCTTTTATAATAGTTGCCATTACCAGGTCCTGAACAGAATCAGCTCAGCAGCTTAGTAAGGAGAGAAGCATCATTTAGCATATGCAGTTGAAGCAAATTGTGATAATCTCTAATTAAGTGACCAAAGATCCCTTCATTAACATATCAATAGGAACCTAAAAACACAATCATTTGTTATGTAAACTGCTTTCTTCTCCCATCCCATCCAAAAGCACAATGCCAGAAACCTCTCACAACCATAGATTTTCTTGCTGAGGAATCTCCATGCCTTAAACCATCACTACTACTGCCCACTTCTTCCCTGCAACACTTTCCTCTGAATTGCCTTCATCATCAGCTGGCAATCCCTTTATTTATTTATTTGTGTTCTTTATAGTCCATCTTTCTCACTGCTGCTCAATGCAGATTATATAGTGTAAGTCTAATACCATCAACAGGATGGGGTATCCAAAAAGAGCACAATAGGGTTTAGACTGCAGAAATCTGAAAACAAGCAAGAATCTGAAACAGAGTTGAAAACAAAACATAAGCATTTAAACCTGACACGTTAGACAATACGGAAACTACGTGAGCATTGAACTATGCCTCATCTTGACTTAAAATAGTTCTCTGGCACCAAAGACTAATACATTTTTATCCACAGTTGACTAGAGCCCACTGGCTCCAGTCCATGGAAGGTTATGCTCAAATAATTTTTTGTTAGTCTTAAGATGAAAAAGATTGCTTATTTTAGCTTCAAAAGACTAACATGGGTACTCCTCTGGAACTAAAGCTGACAAGACAGGCTGGGGAGGGTGAATGGGTCCAGGCAGGGCCTGCATTGCCTTGCATCTCTAAAAATATGATCCCACTGTTTGTCTCACTGTGTATGTCTTGCTCTCTTGGGCCTCTCCAGACCAACATCCTGGTACTTCATCAGGCCGTAGCTATGGTGGGGCATCGCAGGGCCAAGGCCCCTCACTCATGAGCCACCCCCCACCCCCAAAGGCCAGCTCATGCGGGAGCACCAGCCATGCTCATTTTCCTCACTTCAAGTGGCTCCCCACCATGCCTGTCTTCCTCCTTGGCCTGGAAAAGGAGAACCAGCTGGAATGCGCTCCCTGCTGCAGATTGCTGCAGATTTCTGGCTACAGTTCTGTACTTCATCTACAGAAGCAGTGCAGTAGAGTGCAGGTAAAGCTGAGCCTGTAGCATGTGTGTAATAGGGATGTGCATTCGGTTCATCCGAACTGAATGCACCCCCGAAAAAGGGCCATTCGGCCCCCTTTCGGGCAGCAGTGGGCTGAATCCGATTCTCTGATCTGATTCGACATACCGCCAAAAGTAGCTGCCGAAATTCGGCAGCAGCCTGAAAATGGGCGCTCAGCCCCAGGGAAAGCACGGGGAGGGATTTAAAAACCTTCCTGCACCCTCTCTGGCCTTTCCTAGCTTGCTCATCTCGGCAGACGAGCTAGGAAAGGCAGCGGGGCCTCTGGAAGCTTTCTCCAGCTCATCTGCTGTGGTGGGCGAGCTGGAGAAGGCACAGGGAGGGATTTAAACACCTCCTCACACCATCCCCGACCTTTCCTAGCTTGCTTGCCTTGGCGAGCAAGCTACCAAAGGCAGGGGGGCCTCTGGAAGCCTTCTCCAGCTCACCAACTGTGGCGAGTGAGCTGGAGAAGGCACGGGGGAGGGATTTAAACACCTCCCTGCACCCTCCCCAGCCTTGGGAAGGGTGAGGGGGCTCTAGAAGCCTTCCTCCACTCGCCTGCTTTGGCGGGCTAGCGGAGGAAGGAACGGGCCCTTCCTGGATCACCCACGGAGGTGAGCAAGTCAGGGAAGGGCAGGGGGCTCTAGAAGCCTTCCTCTGCTCACCCACCAAAGCGGGCGAGGTGAGGAAAGCACAGGGAGGCATTTAAATGCCTCACCACTCCCTCCCCTTCTGTTTAATGGAGGGAGCATGCCGCCCCTGTGGTGCGACTGGGGGGAGTTTACTCTTTAAACCCCCAGTCGCGCCGCAGAGCCGGCATGCTCCCTTCATTGCGGGGAGCCCGGGCAAGCCCCCCCCCCTTGGAGGGAAGGCAGTTTAAACTTCCGTTGGCTTGCCCAGGCACCCCTGGCTGAATCTGATTTGGCTGGCCAAAGGGGCCCTGAATTGGCTTAGGTTGCCAAGAGTAGCATTCGGGGGTCATTCGGTCAGCCAAATCAAATTCAGCCCAATTTGGCCAAACCGAATTGGGCTGATTTTTATTTTATTTTTTTGCACACCTAGTGTGTAAACTGAACTTTCTGGTAGATACCAGTTACGTAGGATTTAAAAAGTGATGGTATGCTAGAAAAGAGAGTTACTGTATGACCATAGCACCTTATTCAATAATCCATTTATTATAATGGCTGTTCACGTCATCAAATGTGTGAAACACTTAAGAATGTGTCTGTGGGAATAGAGAGGATAAACAACTCCATAACAGTTCTGAACCCTTTTGTGCATGTTGTCTCTCCCATACCTTGTAGTGGTTGCTGTCAAGCCACATATATATAAACTATGGTTCTAACCCAGTTATATGATGTTTTATTTTATTTGGGAGGGATTATCATGTGGATGGGCAGATGGGCCGACTGAACTCCAGACTAATTGATTTACACATATAAATTCGTAGCCTAAACAAATTACTCTCTTTTTAAAATACAGTCAGTGTCAAGTGTTGTTTGTGGATGGTACTATTCAGAATACATATTAGATGAGATTTCTAGTCTCTGTATATATTTGAACCCAAACTTGTGAAGCGATGGCCACCTTTAAAAGATTTCCAAAGGTGGGTTACGTTTTTTGTTTGAAAATTAGGAAGCGGTAAGAGAAATGCTATATGGTCTTGTAGATGAAGTCTAGTTCTCAGCTTTATAATTTGTGAATCCATTTATCCACATTTGTATACAGAATTCTTCTTTGTCTAAGGCTGTTCTATGATTTTGTACATGGCTTCAGAAACTGCTGCATAAATCTTTCGCCCACATACCTCCTAACATTGATGAAAACATAATGAATGCTTGTGATATGTTTTGAAAACGTTAAATACAGAATAAAGGCTAATTGTTATTACTATCAGATCTTCTTAATATTTTGGTGGGCTTTTGCTGCCAGCAAATCCATTGGACCATTTGAAGTTTTCCCTGAAGAAGCTTGATGTTATTCTCATTATGAGGCATTAACAAGTGACAAACCACATTTGGCAGCAATGTAGTATAAATCCCATCATGTCCACCACCCCACACCTGGAAAGTCATATAGGGACTGTCCATCCTTGCAGTATTTTTTTCTTGGTCATTTTGGTATTCACCTGTTCTTGCCTAACCAAGGAAGCAAAGTTTGAGTCCAGTGGCACCTTTAAGACCAACAAAGTTTTATTCAAGGTATAATTTTTCTGCAAGCACACTTCTTCAGATCTGCTATGTGAAGAATATCTTCGGAATATGCTATCTTGCTGTCTGAAGAAGTGTGCTTGCACACACCTTGAATAAAACTTTGTTGGTCTTTAAGGTCCCACTGGACTCAAACTTTATTCTGCTGCTTCAGACTAACATGGCTACCCACCTGAACCTAACCAGTGTGTGAACCTTTAGTAGTCTTCTAAACCAGAGGTCATTCCGGGGGGGAACGCGGGGGAACGCAGTTCCCCCGGGTGAGGTGCAGGGGGGCGGGGCACATGACTAAGCCCCGCCCCCTGCTTCCGGCCGCCCCGCTTCCAGCCCTCATTCAGCCAGGAGGAGGCAGGAGAAGAGGGAGGGTAAGTTGCTTCCTCCCCGCCTCGCCTCGCCCCACCCCTGCCTGCCTGGGGCCAGGGAGGGCCTTGGCGGGGCTTCCTCGCACTCCCGCTGGCCTTGCAGGTCCACCGCCGGGCCCCTGATGTCAGGGGGTGTAGCATATGCTAATGAGTTATGCTAATGAGTTCCCCTAGCTCTTTTTCTACGAAATGACCCCTGGTCTAAATAGTCTAGCTGCAGCAAGAGTGGAGAATGGTGTGCCTCCTGGTGTGTAAACCTTTGTATGTGCTAACATCCTTACTAGACATGAGAAAACCATGCCTAAATATTAGATATAAAACATTATTTGAAGCTACACAATTCTCACTGTGCCATTTGTGAAAGATGACATTTTTAAAACATCTGTTTGGTTGAAGAGAACAAATTATAACTCTCATAGTCATTTTCTGTATCAAAAATTTTCCATACCGCTGTCCTTTGGCACCTCGATTATATACAGAAAGTTTAGTGTCGACTGATGGTACAGGTTTGTAGTGTTTCCCATTACAGTGTTGCTGTAGTTAATGGAGTTGGTACTCAGAAAGTTGAGCACAATGAACTTAAAAATATAACGAAGTATTTATTATACAGTGTAACAATTAACAATTAAAAACAAGATGGGTATACAGGAGTGCTAAAATCCAACCTATAGAAATTGTACGTCAACTGAACATGAATCATGTAACAGAATATCTCATAAGAAGCCAGACATGTTTCAGCTCTGAGAGCCTTCTTTAGTGGCCTAAAACCAAACAGTACACAAAAAGGGCAGGTGACGTGCCTTCTTTTCCACAGAATAATTGGAGAGAAAGACTGCCCTTTTTGTGGGTTGGCTCAGAATAGGGTTGCCAGTTCTGGGTTGGAAAACACCTGGAGACTTTGGGGGTGGATTCAGTAGAGGGCAGGGTTTGGGGAGGGGCCTCAGCATGGTTCAATGCCATAGAGTCCACCCTTCAAAGCAGCCATTTTCTCCAGGGGAGCTGATCTCTGTCAGCTGGAGATCAGTTGTAAAAGCAGAAGATCTCCAGGCCCCACCTGGAGGCTGGCAGCCCTAGAATTATGTACAGGCCTGATTTTCACATGGAGCCTACCATCATATTGCAAGTTGTTATTACTCCCTTTAAGCCTTTTCAGCTTTTTGTTTAATGATAATCAGGGGTCATTTCGTAGAAAAAGAGGTGCAGGAGCTCATTAGCATAACTCATTAGCATATGCCACACCTCCTGACATCACCGGAAGTGTGTCAGAAAGCAACACCCACTGTTCAGGTTCCACTGGACTGTTTTGGATTGCTAGCTACTGGGGGGGGGGACACGCAAGTCTGCCCTCGCAGAGGAGGGAGAGCTTGTACCTGAATAAAACTTGGTCTTAAAGGTGCCACTGGACTGTTTTGGATTGCTAGCTATGGGGGAGGAGGGAACGTGCAGATCTGCCCTTGCAGAGGAGGGAGAGCTTGTACCTGAATAAATGTCAGCTATGCTACCATGATGTTTATGGGCAGGAGTGCCTTTGCTTGACCTGTGTACCAGCTGCTGCTGCATTCCTTCGTTCCTTATTATCTCTGACCTTGTAAGCTGCCTGTGTAGTGTCTTCCCATCAATTACCCGTGGGACTAAGTTTCGATTCCCAGCTTTGGCGTTAATGGCCTGGGGCCCCATTCTCCCATGCACGGGAGTCAGGCCGATTGGCCTAGGGATGGGGGGGGTGCATACGAATACCCTATATCCCATTATGCTTGTAGGAACGTAGCCATTACTAACAGTGACGATGTTACTGCCTCTATAGCTCTTACAATAAAGTATAACCTTATGACAAGCATGTACTCAATTGTTTGGCTGTGGAACCTTACAATAAAACTTGGTCTTAAAGATGCCACTGGACTGTTTTGGACCGGGGGGCGGGGGGGCTCTGCAACTTACCTGGCTGCTTCTTGCTCTGACTGAGGGCTGCTGGGAGTAGGGGGTGGGGCTTGTTGCATGTGCCTGCCCCCTGGGCTCTTTACTGCCGGAGCTCCGCTCCTGTGCGCTCCTGCAGGAAATGACCCCTGATGATAATGTAGCAATGTTTTATTTTTTATAATTTTCAGGAAATACTACAAACCTACCTGACACTTAATTTTTAGAATTTGTTTTCAATATGTGCTATTTGGTATTAGGCCCTGAAGAAGGCTGTCAGAGCTGAAGCGTGTCTGGTTTAGCGGCTTTTTATGAGATATTCTGTTATGTGATTCATGTTCAGTTGATGTGCAATTTCTATAGGTTGGATTTTAGCACTCCTATGTATCTACCTTGTTTTTAATTGTTAATTGTTACACTATGCAGTAAATACTTTGTTATATTTTTATGTTTATTATACTCAGCCTTCTGACAACCCACCCTGTTTCCATGGTTGGGTTTCTTCCCCCTTTGTTTTTTCTTGCTGTAATTAAGGAAATCACTGCAAAAATGTATCTCTGTATTTACAGTTCGTGCTAGGCTTGCCAAGTCCCCCCAGGGGGCGGGGAAACCCCCGCCCTAGAGGCCCGTTCCCCGCTGCTGCCGGATTGGGCCCCGGGGAGAACTCCACCCCGACGTGCACGTCACCAGGAAGTGACGCGACCACACCGGGCATGCTGAGGGCGGGGCCATGGTCATCTAAGGGAAAACTATGGTTTTCCCTCGGATGGTTATGGCCCCGCCCCCAGCATGCCCGGCGTGGTCACGTCACTTTCTGGTGATGTGGATGCAGCATGCTCCAGGAACAACACAGGAGTCCCCTGCTTCAGGGTAAGGTACGACTTGGCAACCCTAGTTCATGCTGTACATTCTCGGTACAAATGTGTAGACAAAGGACTGTTTATGTTGAAAATATTTGTCAAAAAATGACAACATGAACAAGTTTACTAAAATAAAGTTTGGTCAAATTGTTTGAGTCCACACAGCATACACCACAGCTGGCATGGCATTGAACACACAGCTCTGTAGGGTTGTTTGCTGAGAACAGAAGTACAAACTTTAGGGATACTTTTAATCAGGACAGATTTATTAAGGAATTTCTTTTATGACTCTCCAGAAGGACCTGGGATTAGATTTCATAACAGCTGTAGTCAGTACAATAATCAAGAACCTAGATGAATTGTGGTAGTTTAGGACAAGATAAATGTCTGCGGTCCCTCTGGGGAAGAACTCCATCTTTCATGAGGAAACCATCTTGACCCTCTATTACCTGGAAATAGAAATCAGTATCCAAGAGCTGTAAGACTAGTGTAAAATTCAGAAGTGCTGTAAGTGCAATAACGGTTATTGTAAATTATCTTGTAAGCCAACATGGGGATATTTGGTATTGAAAAGTGGGATAAAAATGTTGCAAACGAATATGATTGTTGCTCTGCTACATGACAATAATGGTGATAAACAGCTCAGACACAGAAATTAATGTGTCTGACATATACCCCGGAAAGATGATATGATTACAGCAGGACAGTGTTGGATATCATGCAATGATATGATTACAGCAGGACAGTGTTGGAGATCATGCGGCTGAACCCAGATCCTGGGGCTCGCAATTTCAGAGCCTTGTCCTGTGTGCCACCTGCTTCCAGGGAGAATCGCTGGAGCTGCTGGCCCCATCTCCTCTATACCTCTTCAAGATGGCCAGCAGAGGAAGAACATAAAGGTGTCCTGAAAAAAATAGATCAGTAGTTGTTCTAGTTCTGTATCCTGTTTTACATAGTGGCTAACCAGTTGCCCAAGAGGACCAAAAAAACAGGCCAAGGAATTCTGATATTGCTTCTGAGTTCTAATATTCAGAGGATGTAGAGATTCCAATCATCATGGCTAGAAGCTTTTGATGAGCCTATCCTCCATAAAACTGTCTAGTGTCATGAATGTGTCTACGCACATGCTGTCTTGAAGGGTCCAGTGGAATAAGCTGCAGGGAACAGCCCAGGCCCATAGCCAGAATTTTGTGGCTTGTGGGGCAAAACATTTTCTGGTGGGGCTGAACTTACCCTTCTTAGTTCTAGCCCAGGTCTTAAATCCCCGAGGGGGTTCTTGGGCTCCTGCTTCCATGCATTTGGCATGTTCCCCCTGTCTGGAGGAGGAGGAGGAGGAAATCCTCGGCTCAGCTACACATTCAGGAGTTGGCTGACCATATGCAGCAGCAGGACCCTCATCTCAGAAGGTGGAGCAGGAAGCAAGAAGCTGGAGGGGAGACCAGCCAAGAAGCCCCCACACACAGCTTGCCCACCCAGAGGAAGCCCAGCCAGACCATGGCAGGGAGTCTCTAGCCCGGGTGGAGGAAGAGGGGAGGGGGAAAGAGCAAGGCAGCTGTCGGGAAAGCCAGGTTCCAGTCCTCACACCGCGTACAGAGCAGCCACTCTTTCTGAGCCTTGCCCTGCCCTGCCCAGTTTGCAGGCTTGTTGAGGAAAGAAAACAGGGCTATTTCTCCTGGGGAGCTTGACCGCCTAACGTTTAATTTTCCACGGCCTGCCCTTGTGGCCTTCCAACGGCCCCAGCCTTGCCACCTCTTTTTTTAAAAGCCTTCTTTTTTAAAAGTTGGATGTGGGAAAATAGGCTTGTCAAGTCCCCCCGGATCGGGCTCTGGGGGGAACTTCGCCCCGACATGCACGTCACCAGGAAGTGACGTGATGCCGCCGGCCACGCTGAGGGCTGGGCCACGGTCATTTGAGGGAAAACTTTATCGTTTTCCCTCGGATGGTCGTGGCCCCGCCCCCAGCGTGCCCGGCGGCACCACGTCACTTCCTGGTGACGTGGATGCGGTGCGCCCGCGCGCTCCGTGATCGGCCCGGGAGTCCCCCGCTGCGGAGGAAGGTAACACTTGGCAACCCTATGCGAAAAGGAAGAGCTGGGGAAGATAGAGAGAGGGTGGAGGAGGGTGAACGGATGATGTGCAGCACCATGGCTTCTTCTCATCGGGGATTCTATCTTGGATCTCTTTGAGGCACAGTTGGCCACAGCGCGGGAGTGTTCACCTTTAAAAAAAAATTAAAAAGATTTTTAAAAGCATTTTCAGATGAACGACTTGTGGTGCTGTGCTTTTAAGGAAGGGAACAGAGCCCTGAAAAGCCCCACAATAGCTACAGGCCAGGGACAGGCAAAGCAACTGGAAGGTCCAGCCTGAAAGTATAAAACTACTGCCTCCACACTAGGCATTTCAGTGTCAAGAAATCATCCATACATTGCAGACTGTTAGCTCTGCTGGTTCTGGTTCCTGCCTGCTTGGCTTTTGGATTTCCCTCTGTCCCACGCTACCTTGTGTGTTCTTGATTTCTGGCCTGGATTGACTATGCTTCTGCTACACCTTGGACTTGTTTTGTTTCTCTTATCCTTCAGGTATCTGATCCTTGGCTTTACTTGGAACTCTTTCATCCTGCCTGGCCCATCACTTTCCTTTGTGCCTGGCAGACAGAGTTTTTGCATAGGTTCACTGAAGGCATCCCACAAGTGCAATATAGCCCAAATGGAAGTTTGTAGCAGAGAAAGTAACTAGATCTCATGGGTGGTATACACCATTGCCTCAGCATAAGGTTGCTAGCTGTGCACCAGCAAATGCCAGGAGATCGATGGGACATTGCATAGGGAGAGTAGAATTTCAGGGGAATATGAAGTCACTTCATGGTGATGCTCTAGGAATTCCTCCAATATCTATACGTTACCATAGAGAATGAGGGAATTCCTATAAAAGAATGGATGGTATGACATCACTTCTGGGTGCTGGATCAATTGACATGATGTCCCTTCCAGGTGATGCACTAGGAATCCCCCCAGTCTCTATGGTCTTCACTACTGAGTTGGGGAAATTCCTAGAGCATGAACATCAATGCCATTACCCTATTTTTTTTCTCCTAAGGCCTGCCAAAATGGCACAAAACAGCTCCAAAACCCTTCATCACACTGAGTATTTGCAGGGGGGCATGGAAAAAGATATTTCAGGCAATGACCTTAAGGCATCTTCACCAGCATTCTATGTAGAATGTTTTGCTGATTTCAATAGTCACAGAGTGTGGGTAGTATTAGGCCGTGGTCACATGGTCATTTTGATCGAGTTTCACCACTGTTCCCTCTCACATTTAAAATTGCTGATCAGACAGCCACATCCGTCTCCCGCACCAAAGTGGGCTCACTCGCACAATCCTCCCAGTTCCTAGCAAGTTTTCCTACACCCAGAAAATCAAGTACTTTCCAGATATTTGCGCTTTGAATCTGCAATTTCTCAGATCTGGACAGCCATCTCTCACAATGATCGTGATTAGGTCATCTGAACATCCTTGTGACGTTTGTTTTTTTTACAAGCTTCCATCGTTGTGCGCATGAGCAATCCTGTGCTGAATACATCCAGTGTATAAATATTCAAGTGCACATATAGACTCCAGTGCTCAGTTGTACCCCGCCAGTTAATTTTGTTTGCTGTTGGGGGGGGGGGACCCCTGCAAGAACAAGGGAGTACGGCGAGTCCCAGTGGGAGAGGTGATTCGACCATGTGTATATGTGCATGCGCAAAGCCATTTAAAAAAAAAACAAGCTATCTGAATGGTGCCCGAAGCCTCATTGCACCATGCAAGTGGTTCAGGGACAGATGTGTGGTCATCCCAACCCCCCCAAAATATTCCTGATCAAATCTACAGCGCGAACAAAATGTGGTAAGCTTGCCATGTGTCCACACCCTAAGGTTACTCACTTGGCATGCTACGAACAAGATTGGGGGGTGGGGAATGGAAGCCATTCAGTTGGAAGTATAGCCAATAGTTGATCAAATGTATCTCTGACACCAGCAACGCATACATTTCTTAAAAGACCATTTTGTGACAAGCAATTACATTTTCTTTTATATTCTGAAATGATTACATTGCTGTCTGTTGTGAGGAAGAGATCTGATTCAGAACGAAGCAAGCTGATGAGAATGAATTCTGAAATAAAGGAGACAAATAAGGTCTCTAAAGATGTAAAGGGCTGCACTTGCCCTCTAATTAGACTTTGTTTTAATGAAACAGTAATTAAATAGAGCAGTGCAGAAAGAGTTTTTATGGCCTGCAAAATCAGTACTCTTCTTAAGATGTTTATATAATGAGGTAGTAGCATATATTCCTTTCTAATTCAAATCAAGCTTGAACTCGCTCTAGAAACTAAAATGACCAAACTGAGACTAACGTACTCTGATCACTTATGAGAAGACAAGACTCACTGGAAAAGACAATAATGCTAGAAAAAGTTGAAGACAGCAGGAAAAGAGGAAAACCCAATATGAGATCGATTGACTCAGTCAAGAAAGCTATGAGCCTCAGTTTGCAAGGCCTGAGCAAGGCTCTTAATGATAGAGCATTTTGGAGGTCATTAATTAATAGCGTTGCCATAGGTTGGAAGCAGCTTGATGGCACTTAACACACACAGTTTTATTCCAACATCCACCGTGGTTTTTTAATGTTTGTGAATCAAATTTGATTACTTGTTTTCTTGGACAAATATTTGTATTACCCAGGCCCGTAGCCAGGATTGTTAAAGTTGGGGGGTATTTAAATTTCTTAGGGGGCACTGGCTAATCGAATTAAAGGAATACCTGGCTCCTTCCCCGCACCTGCCGCCACTCAGGGGCCCTGCGCTGGATGGGAAGTCATGGGGCCTTGATAGTAAGTCAGGGGGCCTAGCCCCAAGGTGCCCCACTGTAGCTACAGGCCTGGTATTACCTACCAGTGAATAGTTCTAAAACCTTCCAATTTGCAGTATCTGAGTTGCTGTAAATTCTGCTTATTCATGGTGAGTGTAGTGGATTTCATCTGTTTAATTAGTTTAGATCTGGTTGAATGAATCAACTAGTATATTATCAGAGTCACTGAGGAATTTTTTAGCTCATTTATTTTTTAAGTTACGTATTGATTTAGTTATAAAGATGAATGCAGTTAAAAGGGGAAATAGATAGACCCCTGTTCCTGAAAGGTGCTCAAACTAATTGATATTCAAATCATAATTGCTTTGCTGCATCAGCCAAGGTCCACGTAGCCCTGTAGACTGTCTCCAATGGTGGCCAACTAGAGGAACTCCATAATTCAGTAATGTATCATGCTGTGTTTCCAGCATCTGCAATTCACAAGTAAACTCTGCCTTTGACTATAGAACTACCATTTCACTGCATTGGTTAGTAATCCCTGTTAGACTATATTCTCCATAAATATGTCTTGTTCTTTTTAAAGCCATTTCATCTCATATTGCACAATATATTAATGATCCCTTGTTTGAAGAACTTACTTTGTCTGTTTTAAGAGCAAAAAAGTGACAATTAGGCAAAGGATTCAGCAGAACCTCATTTTGGTCCCTGTTCTTCAAATAAGACTGAAGCAGTTGAAAACAAAGACAGCTAATTTAAGGTGGGTAGCCGTGTTGGTCTGAAGCAGCAGAACAAAGTTGGAATCCAGTGGCACCTTTAAGACCAATGAAGTTTTATTCTGGGTATAAGGTTTCATGTCATGCACACTAATTCAGAAATTTATTTCAGAATGGTATCTGAAGAAGTGTGTATGCGCATGAAAGCTTATACCCAGAATAAAATTTAGTTGGTCTTAAAGGTGCCACTAGATTCATGAAAATAAACCTTGTATCCCATGCACAGACAAGTGCAAAAGTGTTATTCTCAAAATACCAGGTTGCTTTCAATTATCAATAGGGTTGCCAACACTGGGTTGGGAAATTGGGGGTGGAACCTGGAGAGCGCAGGTTTGGGGAGAAGACAATCCCACTTGGGTATAATGACCACCCTTCAAAGTAGCCATTTTCTTCTGGTGAACTGTTGTGTATAGTCTGGAGATCAGACTTCCCTAATTTTCAACCATAAGTAGGGCTGCCAAGTGGGGGCGGGTGGCAGGTAAACCCCTGTTTTGGAGGCCCGATTTCCACCGCCGCAGAATCGGGCCCCGGGGGGAACTCTGCCCCCCGAAGCGCAGCGGTTTTCCCTTCGATGATCGGGGCCACACCCTCAATGTGAGCGACGTAGCACGTCACTTCCTGTGACGTGCTAGCGGTGTGCGTATGCATGTATCAGCAGAGAGCTCCCAGAGCCTGGCGAGGCTCCCCCGCCGCCAAGGTAAATAGACTTGGCAACCCTAACCATACGTCCTACCATAACTTTCAAATCCCCCCCCCAAAAAACAGAACAGCTTGATCAACTTTCCTAAAAGAAAGGAGCATACTATTCCAGAGTGTAGTCAGCATCATAGTAGAGCAGTGAGTCCTTTGCTGGGGCCAGCTGTGCCTGGTGAACTGATGGAACTATCAGGAGAAATTTGTCAGTAGACCTAACTTGATGAATGAGCATCTTAAATGAGAGGTGGCCCCTGGGAAGATGTAGGACGCTTATTCTCCCCTCTTTCAACGAGGAATAAATGGCCATATGAATAGAACAAAAGTTGTCATATCTGATGGATGGATTTATATAGGGAAATGACCAGATAGTCAGCAAAAGAATATGGCAAAAATACTCTGGAATTCCTTGTTTAGGTGGGCAGGGATAAGCACTACAAAATTCTCATCCCATCCGTTGGATCTTTATTCAGCCTTCTGTGGCTGAAAGGAGGGGGGTGGAGGTTATCATGTCTGAAAGTCCTCTGTTGAATAACTTACATTAAGGTGTAATTAGAACAGTGAACTGGGCATAAATGGCTTTGGAAATAGTGCAGAACTACTTTCAGAATGAGAAAAAACCCCTTACAGACTCGAAACTACCTTGGGTTTATTGGTTTACTCTGATTCATATGACAAATTTAAAATCTTCTAATAAATTTAGAGGAGAGAGAGTTATGGGGTTGTAACTGTAGCAGAAGGCGAAAGATGATTTAAAATGATGAAATATCAAAAGACAAGGAAATGTCGGGGACACTATTGCAGAGGTAAAAATAGTCCTTTCAAGGTTTCTTCTGATTTATTAACACAGAGCTCTCTTTAAGTCCTTTAGGCTTCCTACCACATACATCTTTAGTTGCAGGCTGCTCTTTCCCAGTGGACCAGGTTAGAAAATGATAGCTCCTGATGTATGTCTCACTGGACAAATATTAGATTATTCATTTTTCACTAAGGAGCCCTTAATATCTTTGGCTAGTGCATTGCTTGCTGTTCTCGCTACCACCCCTCATTTTCTGATAGCTCAAAGAATGTTTCAGTGTAACATTTAATCACATACTTTATACCAAGAAAAATGAATCCTCTAAAAGAAGACCTGTGATTTATAAACAGTGAAAGCCCACATATGAAAGTGGCTAGAGTACTGGGTTACCCAGTGGGCAACCATACTCAACTATGAAGCTCACTAAGTGATCTTGAACAAGTCATTATCTTTCAACCTAGCTTCCCTCACAGGTTCAGGTTGAGGGTAAAATGCTCTTTCTGAAAATAAACAGCAATAGTAACTACATAATCCAGCCACCAGGCCAAACATAATTTTCCAGCTGCCCATCCGAAACCATCACAGAAAAGCCCTGTAAAAACAATACTGCTTTATACCTCTTTCTTAAATCCATCCCTGAAAGGAGTCATCCTGCTCCTTCCTACAGACCACACCACAGCCACGTGCTGCAACCAAGAATGCACAAGATCAGATGGAGGGGAAAATTTCCTGCCAGGGCTATTTGGGGGCAGGAACGCACAGGAACGGAGTTCCGGCTGGCTTCAGAGTTGGCCACGCCCACTTCAAGGCAGCCGGGTCAGGGGGGCCCCAGGAAGGATTTGGAAGGTATTTAAATGTCTCTCCATGCCTTCCCTCGCCTGTCCAAGGGCCGGCTTTTCTGGGCTCCCCGCAGCTGTGGGACGACTGGGCAATCCAAGGGAAGGCAGTTTAAACCGCCTCCACTCCAAGGGCTGACTTGCCCCAGGCTCCCTGCAGCCGCGGGGTGCCCAGGCAAGCCAATGGAAGGCATGGGGTGTGGCCTAATATGCGAATGAGTTTCTGCTGTTGGGTGTGGCCTGTTATGCTAATGAGTTCCTGGTGAGCTTTTTCTACAAAAAAAAGCCCTGATGTAACTCTTGTTCTAGCCATT
Source organism: Gekko japonicus (assembly GCF_001447785.1). Lineage (NCBI taxonomy): Eukaryota > Metazoa > Chordata > Lepidosauria > Squamata > Gekkonidae > Gekko > Gekko japonicus. Next base: position 36,120 of record NW_015164744.1, read on the forward strand.
ATTATAGAAAATAGCAAAATAGTAGCCATTACGAGAGGCAGGAGTCGAAGGGGTCTCTGGAAGGATGGCAGTGTCTCTGTGTACCTTTTTTGGCATGGGCCTGGCCACCAAGTGTGAATCACAGGGCAGGGGTTGCCCTTGCTACAGCATTTGCCCAAGGACAGTGATTTATTTTGTTCCATGAGATGGGGGGGCAGGATTGTTCTTTATTTTATTAATTAATTAAAAGATTTTTTAAAAAAAATCCTGCTTGACTCCCACATGGGGGACGCAAAGCAGCTTACTACGTAGAATACACATTATACACACACACACACACACACACACACACACAACCCCAACAGGCTCCTAGCCCCTAGAACAAATAGGTAGTGAGCCATGAGGACCAGGGGCTAAGGACCAGAGCTTTAAATTGCCTGCAAAAGGGGAAGGGGGAGATGCCAGATCTCTTATTCAGTTGGCTCAGTGAACAATGAGGTTGAAAAGCTGTGATGCAAAGTTAGGATGGGGTTTATATACTTTGTGCCAGTTCAGATTACTCTGGTACTGATAGTAATCAGGCATCCTGTTTATCTGAATCGAAATATGTAGCAGGTGGTAGCAGTAATCTCCAGTATTCAGGCAACAGCCTACTTCTCTCGCTGTACAGATAAAACACATCAAGGCTGCAGTCATACACACACAAAATAATCCACTTTCAATGCACTTTCCAACTGGATTTTTACTGTTGTGTGAACTGGCAAAATCCAATTCGAAAGTGGATTGAAAGTGAATTATTTAGTGTGAGTGATTGCAGCCCAAGATTAAGCCTGAGTGGGTGAGCTGTTGGCTCTGCTAGACCATCTTGCAATATATGACATATATGAATTGTCAAATAACTCTGTTTCTGGTCACTCAACCTTCTCTGTACAGTAACATAATGAAAGGTCTCTGATTTTTGTGCTGGGTTATGTTCAGGAAGATCTGCAGCTAGAAAAACAACTGAAGTGTTTGTTTTTCCTTTGACTTACAAAATCTATTTTCTTAGCAAGGCTTGGCAAGGACTGTTTCTGGAAAGGATAATCAAATAGTAGGGAGTCCTTTCCTAATGCCAAACAACAACAACAACCAGCCATAAGCAAGCCAGAAATTTTAAGCTCCCTTTGGGAGTTAATATACAAGTGTGCTTATAGGTTACCATAACTGCTGTTTGTAAGACATCTAGTAAAACTCTGCAGAAATCAACAGCAGGAGTAATTTACTTGGGAGTGGTATATTGTATTGCTCTGTGGAGCATTAAGATACATATTATAAATGCTACCATATCTGACAAGCTTGTTAGGGTAGCCAGGCACAACTATTCATAGCAACTTGAGAGTGGAATTTGCTTCATGCTGCAAAGTCTTTGTGACATGAAAGCAATTTTGTGCACCCTCTGCATGAAACCTTTGGATACTACTGTTGCACTGTATTTATGTATTGCCACAAATGAACATTAGGCTTTACAATTAAATATATCAAACCTCAATCCCTGCTTATATCTGCATATGGCCTAAATGAAAACAGACACATTGCCAAGAGGGCAGGGTGTTTAAGCCTAGGAAATTAGCACGATTCAGCAAAATCTACTAAAAGCAATTTACAAACTCACAAATATACTGTGTAAGGGTGTGCAAAAAATAAATTCGGGTTAGTTCAGATTTGGGTCTGTTGGACCCCCAAAATATCCATACTCCTGAATATACCCAAACACCAGTATTGGAATTTCACTGGTATTTGGGTGAATATTCAGAAACTTGAATGTATTTGGCTCTATTATACCCTATGGAGACCGTCCCCATAGGGTATAATGGAGAATTTCACTTGCAGAGCCACACCCTTACTTTGCTGGGGAGTCGTGCCACAGAGGCAGCACAAGCCCAAGAGGGAAAAGATAGGGATTTTAAACACCTTCCTTATCCCTTCCCTCTCAGGCTTATGCCTCCTCTGTGGCGTAACTCCCAATCGAAGGGAAGGTATTTAAAGTTTAAATACCTCCCTTTCCCTCTTGGGAGTCACACCGTGGAGGTGGCACAAGCCCAAGAGGGAAGGGAAGGTATTTAAAAGTTCAAATACCTTCCCTTTGATGGGTAGGCATGCAAAGGGAAGGTATTTTAACTTTAAATACCTTCCCTTCCCTCTCAGGCTCATGCTGCCTCCACGGAGCAATGCCCGAGAAGGAAGGGAAGGTATCTAACCTTTAAATACCTTCCCTTCGCTGAGGAGTCCTACGGCAGGTGCTGCACAACTGCACAAGTAGCCAAGCCTGAATAAAAGCCAAATAATATTGGCTTTTATTCGGGTGCAGCTACTTCGGTAGCAGAATACAGATCTCTAATCTGTATTCAGCTAAATCTCTAATCTGTATTTGGTATATACTGAGCGAAATAAATAACCAAAAATACCTTATAGGTATTTGTGAGTATATTTGTGAGTTTGTAAGATACTTTTAGTAGATTTTGTACATCAGGGCCTACTACATGGGATTCATTTTGTATATCAGGGCCTGTACTACATGGGATTCATAAAATTTGTGTTTCTCATGGCAACATGTTTTGCATATGACTGATTTCGTTCTAAATAAACTTTTACATGTGTAGTTATTGTCCATTTGCTTCATCTTGATGTGATGCAGCACAAGGTTTGCCAACCATCAGATGGTGGCTAGAGAGCTCCTGGGATTACACCTGTTCTCTGGGTGACAGAGATCAGTTCACTTGGAGAATATGGCTACTTTGGAAAGTGGACTTTATGGCATTATACCCCATTGAAGTCCCTCCCGTCCCCCAACCCCACCATCCTCATACTCCACCTCCAAAATCCCCAGGTATTTCCCAACCTAGAGCTGGTAACCCTATGTAGCACAGTGGCTAACATGAACCAGAAGGTTCCTGGATTAATCCTCACCTCAGCCATAAATTTACTAAATATCCATATAGCAAGCTACTGTTTTCTCTCAGCCTCTCCAGCCCTATTTGCAATATGGGGATAATAATACTAGACTTCCTTACAATATTAGTACTTGAAGTCACCTGGCTCAACAAAGTTGTAATTGTGAACAAAAGTTTTTCTTGCAACATTGGGGCCTTCAAACTATCCAACATGGCTACAGTGTTCCTTATGAAAGGCAGAAACACATATCAGCATTTTCCAGAATGCAGCTACGTTTCAAGTTTTCATCGGTGTCATGGCAGTTCCAATGATCACACAAGTGCAATCAGTTCACACTGACATGTTTGCTTCAGTCTTTCCCTGTCAGTCTTCCATCTGTTTGGATTCACATTTGGGGATTGTTTTTCTACTTTTCCCCCTGGGTTTTTTTGTTTGTCTGTTTATGCATGTGTTGAAGCACTGCAGTGCTGCCGCCGCCTCAAGGAGACCCCACAGACTCTGTTTCCTTTGACTGCATTTCAAGAAGCTCTGAATTCCCTCTCCCCTTGGAACGGGTTCCTTTTCCCCTGCGCATCCAAAGATATGTCGCCCCTCTTCCCTGGCCTGTTGGTATTTATGAAAATGAGCTGTATTGAAAGCCCTTCAGTCCCACTAGCTCTAAGTTCCGCTTAAATGATGAAAATGGCTCCAAGGGTTTTTTGGCTAGTGAACTGTGAGGATGTGTGAAATTAATATCAGTGGTTTCCATGAAAATGAACTGAGCTGCATAGCCAGGCATGCCTTTTAATCTGACCCTCCAACCATCTGCACTGCGTACCCTCCATCAGATTTACCGGATCTTGCTGAGAAAGACTAAAGAGTGTGCTTGATACTAAAATGTATTTGAAAATGGCACACAGGGACGTGCTAGAATTTTCTGTTGAGTTTGAATGAAAGAATGGTAAGGAGGACAATGATTGGCTGCTTGTGTCAGGTCTCCCAATGGGAATGAATGTTTGTTTCAGCACAAGCACCCTCCAGCACTGAAACATTTTGATGCTGGCATGCAAATTTTAAAAAGAGCTGCCCAAACTTTCTGGGTGGGTTTGGGCAGCAGTCCTTGAGGTGGGAAGAATGTTTAGATTCTCAGGAAGAAGCTATCTTGCAAACTCATTTCACAATGGGAAAAAAGTATGGGAAAAGTAGTTTCGAAAAGAATGGGGGGGATGAGTTAAAACTGGGATAGCACGGGAATGTTAATGAAGTGGTCTGGATACAAGAAAAAAACCCGGTAACCAGGGGTCGTTTCCTAGAAAAAGAGCTAGGGGAACTCGTTAGCATAACTCATTAGCATATGCCACCCACCCTGACATCACCAGAAGCGTGTCATAAGGCCACACACACCCTGCCATCACCGGAAGTGTGTCATAAGGCCACACCCACCACTCAGTTAGTCTTAATCTTAAAGGTTAGTCTTAAAGGTGCTATTTGTTAGTCTTAAAGGTGCTATATAAACTCTTGGACTATTTTGCAGCAACAGACTAACACAGCAATGAAGAGAGAAAGTTTTGACTTTGCTGCCCAAGAGGAAAGGGGAGGTGTAAATATTTTAATTAATAAATAATATAGCAGCTTGACACCCACCTTCAGTTAAGATCATGGGAGCAGGCTGCAGGCTCCCTTGGACCTCTCGTTGCATTTGGGAATCCCTCCCTCCCTTTTCCCAGCTTTGGGGTAATGCAAGCCCTGTCTTAAAACATCCTGACGGTCGCTGTGTTAGCCTGTCTGCAGCAGTAGGAAAGAGGAAGAGTCCAGGAGCACCTTAAGGGCTACCAAAATCTGTAGCCAGGCAGGGGCTTTCCTGCCTCGCCGCTGGCTTCTTCAGATACAGCTCGAATGTGAGCCCATCTCTGTCCAAGAAATAAGGACAGATGGACTCACGTTCTCGCTGCATC
>NW_015164744.1:41325-44869 GCF_001447785.1 Gekko japonicus
CAAGGCCCTCCCTGGCCCCAGGCAGGCAGGGGTGGGGAGAGGCGAGGAGGAAGCAACTTACCCTCCCTCTTCTCCTGCCTCCTCCTGGCTGAATGAGGGCTGGAAGCGGGGCGGCCGGAAGCAGGGGGCGGGGCTTCATCATGTGCCCCACCCCTGCACCTCGCCCGGGGGAACGGCGATCCCCCGCGATTCCCCCGAATCAACCTCTGCCGGTAACATCAGCAAATGAAAATGGAACATTAAGGCAGTCTGGAAAATGCCACAGAGATATATAGAAATGTCAGATAGTAAAGTGAAACATAATAATGGCCCCGGTCACGTGACAAAGTTGCCATGGGAGAGACACAGATGGTGGGTGGATTATCCGGGCACGATCACACCCCAACATCTGGGAAGAGGAGCGCACCCGTGGCTTACCGGACGGCCGTGGTGTGATCGTGCCGGCGCGCAACATTCCCCTCCGGTCCCTTGTTTACCTGCCGGCGCTGAGGGAAGGACCCGTGGTGTGCCGCCGGCATGTCTGATGGCATAATCGCGGTGCCGCCGGCACGTCTGCATAATCGCGGATCAAACTGCGCTGGGGCAATTAGCCACGCCTCCCCCCCGCGATATCCGGCCCGTGTGGCCGGGGCCCATAATTAGCATATATATAGCACTTTCAGTGTTTATGGCACTTCACATACATTGCCACAATAATCATTGGTACTTATAAATGAGGGCAGCCTTGAAAAGAGGGCAGTGAGGGAGCAAGGCAAACTTCCATAACTTTGGCGCTATGTTGCAAAGGCACTCTCTTCTTTCGCCACCCACTTTAACAATGGCAACAAGGAGAGAAAGGCATTGGAAGATGATATTAGTGGCCAAATAAGCTTATATGGAAGAAGGCAGAACAATGTTTGAATCCAGTGGCAACTTTAAGACCAACAAAGTTTTATTCAAGGTATAAGCTTTTATGTGCACCGCACTGCCACTTTGTTGGTCTTAAAGGTGCCCCTAGTTTAGTAGAACTTCCACATTTTACCAGGAGATATTAGGGGAAAAGAGAGAACTGGGTGTCATTCAGCTATTGATGGTACTGTAGTTCAAATTCTGGACAACCTCACCAAACACATGTTAAATAGTATGAACTGAAGAAAATCTTAACTGCATGCTAGTATAAAGCCAACTAAAATTGTTGAACTTGTCTTGTTTTGGAAAACTTACTTCTTGTTGATACTATGGCAGGGAGAGGGCGGAAAACGATGCCAGAGAAAAAAACACTCCCCGGAAATAATCAACTAACGACTCCCTCCCGGAACCAGGAAGTAACTACAGACTTTTCTACATTGCTAGCAAACGCACTGCGCCCTCTAATGGAGCAGATGATGAATCTCAACATTGAATTGGACACTGTCCAAAAACAGTGGACTCAAATGGATAAAAAAATCTCAGCTACAGAGAAAACAATAAAAATGATGGGGAAAAAGACAGAGTATTAACAAAAGAATGGCTAAAGCGGATAAAGAAAGATCCTCTGACAAAACACAGCTAATACAGATCCAGCTGGAAAGATCCACATACGTCCTACTTTTTCAGGGGATTCCAGAAGAAAAAAATGAGAACTTAAAGGAACTCTTAGTGGACGCTCTTGTACCACTAATGGATTACAAACTAGAAGAATTATTGAACGAGATGGACTTGGCCTACAGGATTTATCTGGACTTTATAAAGAAAAACAAACTCCCAGGAGAAATTTATTTGAAATTCACAGAACAATCTACCAGGGATCTGGTGCTAAAATCCACGATGGGGAAGGCTTTAAAAATCAAAAACAAAGATGTAAAAATTCTGAAAGATATCCCCTTTGAAGTGAGGAAAAACAGGAGACTTTATAAGGACTGAGTTTCAACTATGAGGACAAAAAAATTAAGATTGATTCTGTTCCTAAAGCAAATAAGTTTATGGTCCAATTTTCAAAGCCAAATCAAAACAAAAAAGAAAAGAAGACAAAACCTTCTGCGGAGGAGGAAGAAGATGTCAAAGAATCCTACTCACAGGATTCAACAAGCACTAGTTCTAAATCTTCAGAGACTTCAGAATCTGAAAAAGGAGGAGCCGCTCCCAAACTTCGGACAAGGAAGAAACGCAAGAAGAAAAGACTCTGAAACTAAGATGGATGTTTATGCAGTTTTTGTTAAAATGATATTCAAAGCTAATTTTTATTCTTAAACTTTTATTTACAATGTTATCTTAATATTAGTAGGTGATTTAGTTAAAAATTCGTGTCACCTGTTAGCTCCACTCCCCCATTTCCTAGTAGAATGGTAGTGTATCAGTGTATTAGTGTTCCACTCCAACAGCCCTGTAGCTTTAGTGTTGTAGTAATGGAAAAACAATAAAATCTTTATATATAAAAAAAGAGCCTTTGGTAGATGGCCAGTGGAAAAAAACCTGGACAGGTGGCTCCTTTTCCCTGCCCTTCAAATGTGTGTCTCTGCTCCTGCATGTTGTCACTTTGCATCGTGAAAGGATCCCGGCTCCTCTGGGCAAGGAAGGCCAGGAGCTGCTCTTCCGCCTCCCCCCCTTGCCCCTTTGATGCTCGGAGCTGGGTCCTGGAGAGCTGTGTGTGTTTGTTTTTAATTGTTGATTGTGTGTGAAAGTAGTTGCAGTCGTGTGGTCAGCGAGAGTTCAGTGTCACCCAGAAAGGTATCTCTTCTCGGAAATCCCCCCTCCCTTCTCTCTTCCCCTTCGGAGCGGCTTTCCTTATTTCTAGACCAAAGCCTATAAATGTTTACACTACTTTGTCCTCCTTCCTTCCCGTAACTCACAATTAAAAAAAAAAAGATATAGCAATTTCAAATTTTGTGTTTTTCCTTTAACCCGCTAGCTTTCCACAACACCTTAGATCCTGCTCCCTTTCGAGAGGGCCGTCCTTTCTCTTTTTCGCTGAGCAGCCTGCTTGTGGCGAGAGATGGCTGGGGCAGCCCTTCTCCAGGAAGCAAGGGGTTAATGGTTTGGCTGCTGATCCCTCTGGAGCGGCTCGGTCATTTAAACCTGTTGATCGTAGGGAAGGCTGAAGGCAAAGTTACTAGCTCAGTGTAGGAGAGGAAGCACCCCTTCCCCCTCTTTCTCCAGCCCTAATAATCTTTCCCGTTTTTGAATGCCGGTTCTTCTTTCACCTTAAACGTCAGAAGCCCAAGGTACTGGCTTGCTGTGGCCAAAGCTCATACCTTGAATAAAACTTTGTTGTTTTTTTTGGTAAACAAATTTTATTTTCAGGAATACAACATGTAAAATTAAATCATTTCATTCTTTCAATTGTCTACCCCATTCCCAGTTCCTCCCCTCCCTCCATTGGCTTCCCACAATGCTTCCACCCCTGCTCCAAATTGCTTCATATCATCAACAATATCAGTTTCTTATCATTACAAAAATTAAATCATTTCATTCTTTCAATTGTCTACCCCATTCCCAGTTCCTCCCCTCCCTCCATTGGCTTCCCACAATGCTTCCACCCCTGCTCCAAATTGCTTCATATCATCAACAATATCAGTTTCTTATCATT
>NW_015164744.1:45063-45265 GCF_001447785.1 Gekko japonicus
AGCATTTCAAAATTTTTTGCATTTCATTGTGGACTTTTGTCCAAAAGTCAACTGCTTTCTCACAAGTCCACCACATGTGGTAAAATGAGCCTTCATGGCTTTTACATTTCCAACACTTATTTGACATATTCTGGTTCATATTTGCAATTTTTTTCGGAGTCATGTACCACCTATACATCATTTTATAACAATTCTCTCTAAC
>NW_015164744.1:46098-54703 GCF_001447785.1 Gekko japonicus
GAGGAGGAGGAGGAGGAGGAGGAGGAGGAGATTGGATTTATACCCTGTCCTTCACTTCCTGAAGGAGTCTCAAAGCAGCTTACAGTCTCCTTTCCCTTCCCCTCCCCACAACAGACACCCTGTGAGGTAGGTGGGACTGGTGAGAGAATAGGTCTGAAAGAACTTGTGACTGACCCAAGGTCACACCAACAGCTGCTTGTGGAAGAATGGGGAATCAAACCCAGTTCTCCCAGATTAGAGTCAGCACCCCTAACCACTACACCAAACTGGCTTTCATGTGCATGCTAGAATTAAACTGACCCAGAATTAAATTTTTTGGTCTTAAAGGTGCCACTGGACTCAAACTTCGTAATTATTGTTGTTAAGTCTCTATTACTGTAAGTATCATCTGGCTGTTACTGCATTATCTTATACTTTGTAGTCCCCCATTCTGCATTGCTCATACAATACTTTTGTTTTAGGCGGTTTTCTGTTCTCATTGCCGCTTGCATTGCCTTTGCATTTTGCATTCCTAGTCCTATTGCATTGTTTGTTGGACGTCTTCGGTTGCTTTTTCTCTCTTTCTTTACTCTGTAATCTGCCTCTAGTCTTAGTGAAAAATTAGGCGGTTTTCTGTTCTCATTTCCGCTTGCATTGCCTTTGCATTTTGCATTCCTAGTCCTATTGCATTGTTTGTTGGACGTCTTCGGTTGCTTTTTCTCTCTTTCTTTACTCTGTAATCTGCCTCTAGTCTTAGTGAAAAGGCAGGCTACAAAGAAGCCAAATAAGTAACAAAATTGATCTATAGACATAGACAAAGTTGGTTTACAGGGGAAAAAAACCTCGGCAGTCCGTTGAAGAGCTTTAAAGCAAAATATAACCTTAAAGAAAATTTGATCGTTACCTACTCTAGCATTAAAGTCGCCTAACAAAATATAGCCTATGTTGCAGATATACAATGCAGTCCAGTGCATGTTTCCTTTGAAAGAACAGGACTGTGCTCAACAGGACTTGGACTAGGCTGCAAAACAGATTTGAAGGTGCACCAAGTGCTACTTAGAGGACAGAGAAGCCAGCAGTTGACCAGATGTCCTAATCACAAGAAATTGCATGCCTGCATTTTCCGTGAAACTTCTGTGCATCTTTTTAAAATGCTGATGATGCTGCCTCCCTCCTGCGTAGCAAATGGGGAAATACCCTTAAATGTGGACTGAGGCTGTTGTTTGCATACCCCCACACACACCTTTGAAAAACAGTCTTTGCTACAACCGAGGGAGTGTGAGGGAGCTACCTTAAGCAGGACTTGTGGGGGGGGGGGCGCCAGAAGGTAGCCTCGCCTAGCGTGCAAAAAAAACACACCCTGGCACTGGCCCTGCTTGCAGGTGTAACATTATGCTGTTGTTAGGGGCAGGCCCAACCCTGGAATGAGCACGGAATTCTAAGGGCCATTCCTCTTTCACCCTCCCCAGCTCCACTTGGCTTCCCAACATCTTCTGATGGCATAAGGATTATAACAGCAGTACCATTCCACTGGCACAAGGATATTACTTTTCTAGTGTGTGTTTTTTTTCCTTCTGGCATATTATTGACCTCAGCTGGTACAGGAGGATGTAGAAGATATGCTATCCATGCCTAGTGGGAATAAGTCAGGAGTTTAATCGCTCTGTTAAATTCTTTGTTTATTATAGAACTCCCTGAAATACTGGAATTAATTGTTGTCATATATTATCACCCTACTAGAGAAATTGGATTAATTCAGACCTGAAAATATTATTGAACAAAAATTCAAAAGAACCTTTCTGTGATTAGATATTGAATCAAGTTTTTTTACTGCTTTTAGTTCCATTTATTTATTGCCTTCAATTAATTTTATTACAACACAGAATGGGGTTTTTAAAGGAATTCCTGATGCTTTATGCTATCATCATTCAAGGGCTCTGCCGTGGTTCTTTTTCCATTCATATCATGATCTTAATCTTTTATGAAGGCAGTTGCTACTTAACCAATCACTATGAGAAAGTTCTTATAAACTACTAGAGCTTAAATTTGAAGGAGAGATGAAAGTAATAATAAGTCTAAATCAACCACTTCCTTGCATATTATTAAAAGCAGGCCCATGGGAATACTTTGTTATGGATGCGTTTTGCTGTGAGTCAGTTGACCATTGGAAACTGGTATAGAGCTCCAAATGACATAATCTTCAGCTTCTCCCGTGTCTAGGTCTTCACTGTGATGCAAAAAGGAGTCACCAGAGGTCATTTCGGGGGGGGAACGTGGGGGAACGCAGTTCCCCCGGGTGAGGTGCAGGGGGCGGGGCACATGACGAAGCCCCGCCCCCTGCTTCTGGCCACCCCGCTTCCAGCCCTTATTCAGCCAGGAGGAGGCAGGAGAAGAGGGAGGGTAAGTTGCTTCCTCCCCACCTCTCCCCACCCCTGCCTGCCTGGGGCCAGGGAGGGCCTTGGCGGGGCTTCCTCGCACTCCCGCTGGCCTTGCAGGTCTACCGCCGGGCCCCTGATGTCAGGGTGTGTGGCATATGCTAATGAGTTCCCCTAGCTCTTTTTCTACGAAATGACCCCTGGGAGTCACTGATAAGTGTTGTTGCCTGTAAGCAGAGCTCTTCCAAAGTGATCATGTCCACGTGCAGACCTTTATCCCTCCTCTATTTCCTTTTACCAGAAGATGTTTGAGAAACAAATGTCTCACCCAGCAGATCACATGCTGTTCAGGAAATTATTCCCATGCTTGATGCAGACTGTGTACATATAATCCATTAGTTCAATTGAACAGGCCATCCCAGATGAGCTCCATTTACAGATAAACAGATCCTGTTGCTTGTTTTCCTAAATGTGTCTCACTTCTATTTATTGCGCTTGAAGAACTAGTTGCTGAGCGCCATTTAGCTCACAGCCTTACAGCTGCTTGTCAAAGGCTGAAAGATAGCGATCAAAACCATAGATGTAGCCCTTTGTTGCAGCTTTCAAACTAGGTCACGAAAGGGTCAGAGAAATATTGTATAATTTCAAAAGATCCCAACACTGCCTGTATAACACTGCCTAGGCTATGTTAGGGGGAATTACAGGCATATGAGAAAACATGGGGAAAATACAGAGGAAAGGTAAGTTGCATCATAAACCAGGAGACCCTTTCCACACCCATTTGTCTTTCAAGGAATCTCCATGTCTGCCACAGGACCATTCTGTATTGCAGAGGTTTCTGGGTAGAGGGCATACTTATGTCTGTGTGGGGTGCTGGCTGTAGCTAGACACATGAACTAGGAATGCAGGGATGTATGGATATGTAAGTTTTCAGTTATGTTTGTTTTTTTGTGGGGTACTACCAAGTGGCTCTAGCTTATATGAAATATTTGGAGCACAAATCAGACATAGCATTCTGGTAGGAACCAAGTTTACTAATGCTCAAACACCATCCCCAACAGTCTGTCATATCTCCTAAAGAACATCTTAGAAAGATCATTCTCATTGCACCTATTTCTTTGGAAAATTCCCTGGCTTGTTTCATCTTTAGGCCATTTTTTAAAATGTTTAATTTAAACATTTTGATGATTCCTAGACCTACCAACATCACTTCCAGTTTTTCCCCCAGAAGTGATGTCATGATGCACATGACACTGACATGTTTGTTTTTTCCCGGCAGCCCTACCCTTTCAGCATTTTTAAATGGTGGTGGCATCTTCATGGTGGCCACAAGGATGCCGTTGCATCTAGTTTGGCCTTGAGGAATCTCAGATAAGCTGGTGAGCAACTTCCTGGTCCCACAGAAAACCACTGCTGTGTATAATTAAATATGTTACATGAGACGTGAAGAATAACTTTTCACAAACTGAAAAGAAGAATTTGGATTTCTTAATTTAAGAGATTATGGCATAATAGGAAGGATACAGCTGTAAGAAATCATGTAACAAAATCAGTGGTAAATACAGGATAAATTAAGAACATAAGAAGAGCCCTGCTGGATCAGATCAATGGTCCGTCTTTTCCAGCATCCTACAATGTTACCTCTAAGCTGTGTAGTGTTGTGAGCAAAAATTCTACTTTGTGAGCCAAAAACCCTGGGGACTGCCCCAAGAGTGCACAAAATTCTCCCTGCCCCCCAGGTCTCCCTGCCCCCCAGGTCGGCCCCCCAGGTCGGCCGATTTAGCGATCCGCACAGACTTGGGTATTAGATATATAGTTAGGAAGGATACAGCTGTAAGAAATCATGTAACAAAATCAGTGGTAAATACAGGATAAATTAAGAACATAAGAAGAGCCCTGCTGGATCAGATCAATGGTCCGTCTTTTCCAGCATCCTACAATGTTACCTCTAAGCTGTGTAGTGTTGTGAGCAAAAATTCTACTTTGTGAGCCAAAAAGGGGCGGGAGCTCACAAGGGTACATATTGAATATTAATTAGGTAATTTGCATAATGGCCGGCAACCCTATTGTTAGGTGTTCATGTTTTGTTTCTGCTATTCTGATTCTTGGAGTGTTAATGGAACAGTTTTGCATGCTGTAAGTTTGCAGGCTCATTACTTTACTTCATTTAACAGAGCACTCCTCAAACACTGTGGTATTGTTCCTGAAAAATCCGCCAAACAAAACAAACTGTGTAAGAGGTATTGATAACACTGGTTCTAAGGGGTATGAGTTCACAGTGTCACCATTCCTTAGGTTTGAGTGACATAACAGGCAGCAACTGGAGATGGAGGAGGCAACATCCACCAGCTGACTCCCTCTGTTAGATTTTTGTCCTAAAGAACCCCCAGGTTGCCTTTCATGTAGAGGCTTCCTTCACAAAGAGCTGCAGATGCCTTCACTGTCAGCACCAAAACTTTTACTGAGGCTCCATTCGGCAGTCATACAGGCCTTTTATACATCTCTGACATAGTTAGGTGGTGGCCTTCCCATGTGGTGGTAGTGACTCATCAGTTTTGGCTGGGCCAGTCATGTTGTGGAGCTGCCACCTTCCCTCCCCATGCATACACCACATTTTATTTTAAAAATTACACCCAGAACAAAGAGTGATATAATGAAATGGCTTTACAGGAGATATTGCTGTATTCAATGTACAACCAGGGGTCATTTCCTGCAGGAGCGCACAGGAGCGGGGCTCCGGCAGTAAAGAGCCCAGGGGGCAGGCACATGCAACAAGCCCCACCTCCTGCTCCTAGCAGCCCTCAGTCAGAGCAAGAAGCAGCCAGGTAATTTGCAGAGTCCCCCCCCCCCGGCCCAAAACAGTCCAGTGGCACCTTTAAGACCAAGTTTTATTCAGGTACAAGCTCTCCCTCCTCTGCGAGGACAGATTTGCATGTTTCTCCCCCCCCCCCCATAGCTAGGAATCCAAAACAGTCCAGTGGAGCCTGAGCGGTGGGTGTTGCCTTCTGACACACTTCCGGTGATGTCAGGGGGTGTGGCATATGCAAATGCGTTATGCTAATGAGTTATGCTAATGAGCTCCTGCATCTCTTTTTCTATAAAATGACCCCTGTGTACAACTCCTATCTGCTTCCTGTAAATGTAATTCTCACACTTTAATCCTCTGCTCATTGCCTAAATCAGAATACCTTTATAGTCCTCCCAGCAGTTGTTACCTTTATGGTCTGAGACTAGCCCCACTGACCGAAGCCATCAATACTGGCTTCCTACAAGAACATAATATCTTCAGGTTCAAAACAGTAAAATGGAGGTAGGCCACAGTCCATTACTATGGCAGTAATACCAGCAGCTAACAGGAGAACAAGCACTATTATCATGGCAGCAGCCGTCTTTTATGCATATAAACCAACAGCCTCACCTGAAAACCACAACAAAATCACAACATCTCATTCTGCAAATCCTCTTTGGCCACAAAGGTCTCCTCTGTCTACTGTAAAATTCACTTGCTTGTTTTTCATTCTAACTATTCTCTCATCTCCTAAAATTAACTCAGGGATGATCTCACCATGAAGCTCTAGGAGCAGCAGATTCTAGAGGAAATGCAATGTTGCTGCCTCTGATACTTCTATATTTAAAATTATATGTAAATTATATGTAATTTATAATGTACAATATATGTAGATTAGAAGAGGGGTGACTCTGACTTTTCACTTTCACATATGAAGTCACAAAACTTTCATTTTATCCTGAAATATTGGCAGTATTATCTGTGTGAGAGATCAAGTCTCACATTAAACAGCAGAGCATGGTGATCTCAATATAAATTGTGCTTGTCAGAAGAATCCCCCTCCCTCCCTCTGAAGAAGAAGTGTTTGTGCACAAAAAAGCTTACACTTGGAATAGAACTTTGTTGGTCTTAAAGGTGCCACGGGACTCCAACTTTGTTCTCATGCACACGTGCTCTCTCTTTCCTTCCCACTCCCTTCCTCCCCAAAGGAGGAGGGGGAGAAGACCTCAGCCAATAGAGGGAAGTGAGGCTTGGCTTGTATCTCTCCCATGTGATCGAGGGAGCGAGGTGAAAGCAAATTGCGACACAACAGCAGCCACGGGGAAGAAAGAAGGAGAGAATTTTATCACCCTGCGCTCAGCCAAAAAGCTGTGTGCTAAAGGGCTAAAAATTAATGCACCAGTGCAAATTAGCACACTTCAGCAGTAACACTGGTGGCCACTGGCCAACCAGTTCCTCTGGATGGCCAACAACAGGGCATAGAGGCTGAGGCCTTCCCCCAGGCTCTGGGATTCAGATGCGTATAATTTGATAAACCTCTGTCATGTCCCCCCTTTAGTCATCTCTTTTCTAAACTAAAAAGTCCCAAACTCTTCAGCCTCTCCTCAAACTGTACACAGTATTCCAAATGAGGTCACACCATAGATCTATATAGGGGCATTGTAATATTATGTGGCCAGTTTATTCTCAGTTCCTTTCTTAATAATCCCTAACATAGAGCGTGCGTTTTTCCCTGCTGCAGCACACTGGGTTGATACTTTCATTGAGTTATTTACTACGACCCCAAGATCTTTTTCCCTCTCAGTCTCATCAAGTTCAGACCCCCTTAGCCTATACTTGGTTAGGATTTTTCGTCCCAGTGTGCGTCACCTTACAATTCTTTCACTGTTTATCATACTGCAATAGGTGACTATTGAATGGAACACTCATGCTGGATAATGGTATTTGGCTGCTGTATACATGAAGCTGAAGCCAGTGCATTGTCTCTGAATCTTCACAATGTCTATAAGAATCAGTGTGCAATTAGCACTCCACATGCTACTCTATAGAGTGGAGTAGATGTGTCAGGGATTGCTGTGGTGGGGTCAGAGAGTTCAACAAGCAAAAAATAGAATTCACAGGTAGGTAAAATGTACAAAACTGAGAGAGTCGGCAATAATATTTTGGGCTTTTTTTGTGATTCCAAGTGCAGAGGAACGTCGAAAAACTTGCCCCATCTTCTGAAGCAAAGTCAAATATAAAGCTAAGAGAAGCTGCTTTATAGTTTGGTTATTTTAAAACAGCTCTATTAATACATTTTAAGACTACATATGAAATCATCATGTCCATATGGCATGTCTTTCCAAAGAAAGAAAAATTAAAACTAGTCAGTACCTATTTAAATTAGACTGCTTTCACATGAACATAATATTATCTCTGTAGAAGCTATTTTTCATGAGCGTTATTATTCTGGTGCAAGAGCATCTGTATCAGAAACAGCATTCTAGCATGATAATGCATGAACATACTATTCCTTATAAAATCCAGGCATTTCCCCCCTCAACTGCCAGAAATTTGGCACCCAGAATCTAACTCATAAAGGATGTAATGAGGTCAAATTTCAAGAAAAAATCCACCATAAAGTGGCTAAAGTAATAGAAGCATCGTGTTAAGTTGCAGCTGGTTTGTGCCTTTCCCTCTCTCACTTGTTTGTAGCACAGTAGTATGTAACCAAAAACAGAAAGAAAAAGAGGTACTTACAGCTGAGAATGAGTGGTATAAAGTTAAGGTTCTGGAGAAACCCAGGTGCAAATTCCTGCTCATCTAGAAAGCTTAATGGGTGACATTGAGCCTGTCTCTATCTCTCAAACAAACCTACCTCCCAGGATTGTTGTGAGGGTACAGAGAGGAACTCTATGTAAATCACCCTAACTTCATTTGATGCCACTGGGAATCTCACCCTAAGGATGCCCTCATTTTAGTACCATTTGATCCCCATTTGTGCATATGTACATCTCAAAATGGGCCTAGAAAGGATAGATGAAGTCTGTATCAAACCAATGTTAAATGGCAATGAGTCACACTAAAGGCATGAAGGAATGTAGGGCAGCTCCTCCATCAATCATACAAAGCCCATCCTAAGAGGAAGTCAATCAGAGGCCATTTCTGCCCAGGACCTCTGCACCTTCTTCCTGATAATTTGATCTTAACAAATGACGCAGATCTCCGAAACAAAAAGCAATGGGCCAGTTCCAGCAATTCCCACCATATCTTAATGACTGGACAGGAAGGCTGTTACCTTTCCCCAGTCACAGGGGTCATTTCGTAGAAAAAGAGCTAGGGGAAACTCATTAGCATAACTCATTAGCATATGCCACACCACCTGACATCACCGGAAGTGTGTCATAAGGCCACACACCCCGCCCCCAATGGTCCCGGCCGCCACCGCCGGCCTTGCAGCTCCACTGCCGAGCCCCATGAGGGG
>NW_015164744.1:54744-63871 GCF_001447785.1 Gekko japonicus
TGTGCCCCGCCCCCCGTACCTCACCCGGGGGAACTGCGTTCCCCCGCGTTCCCCCCCCGAAATGACCTCTGCCCAGTCATGTCAAGTGCCCAGCCATAGATACATACTATCTAACTTCCAGATCTCCCCAAGGGAACATTTTTGATACTTTCAATGAAAAAAGGGAAGACTGTCCTCCACAATACAAAGACTTTCTTTTCAAACTAGTTTATCTCCAGAGAGAACAATTTTTCAACAATTTCATATTCCCATGCCAAGACCCCTTCCCCTCCTCACTCTTGGGAAAAGGGTATAAGGAGTTACTGATCAGCCTAAGTTTTGGTACCCACTTTGGATTCTTGCAGTTACCCCAACTTCTGCTACTTCTAATATTCCATGAAGCCCTCCCTTGCCGCACTTTATTCACAGCTGGTCAATTTCAGCTCCCAAAGTCACCTCACCATCACTGAGGAATCCTGCCTTTTCTCTTGAAACCTGGTGTGTATGCCTTGTTTTCTATCTTTCAGTTTTTACCAGTTAGGCAGTTTATTGGGGAAAGTTGTTAGGATTTTATCTGTATTTTAACCTTCCATTTTCCCCTTCCGTATGCCTCCATTTTATTGCTCAACTTAGTTCAGTTTCTTTTCTGTTAATTAAATTTTTAAAAAATTCTGTTTAAAACACCTTATTTCCCCTGTCATCCTTTTGAGTATTAGTCTGAATCTGAACCTTGGTATACACAGGGTTAAAAGTCCCAAATGTATTTTTACCCCAATATACACATTTTTCCATGCTAGCAAGGGGGCGCTTTTGCTAGTTATAGGACTTTCACGTGTATAGCAATTTGGGTAACACCTTGGAGGAAGGGTGAGTTTAAAAAGTAACAGAGGCCCCGGACACACTGGGCCAAAGTGCGGCTTTTTTGAGCTGCACCAAAAGAGACGCGCGACGACGGGATCAGACAGATCCCCCCAGCCACTGCACAGGTCCTCCCCGGCACGATCAGATGCCAGGAGGAAGCCATGGACTGGAGAGCGAGGCCAGCCCGCTGTGCATGCATGTGCATGCGCAGTTGAGCAGGACCTCGCATGCTGCGGGGGAGAGAGGCGTGCTGGCGATCAGATGGCCGTCCCTGCAGCAGATTTTCAGGTTGGTAGTAGTGTTTTCTAGAGGGGTTTTTTTGATGCACAGTTTTGCCCAGAAGGGATGGATCGGGGACGGGTGCGTGCCGCTTCCCAGATGTTGCGGTGCGATTGCGCCCACTTGATGCACCCCCGATCCATCCTTCTCTTGTGGCAAATCCTCCCATGTGACCGGGGCCAGAGATGAACTACCATCATGGACCCCGCTGTCAATCTAAAAATCAGCAGCCAATGATGTCTGATAATTTACAGCCCATTACTAACCTTAACTATTCAGAAATAAGCACCGTTGATATATTTAGAATTGTAGCCTTAGTTACTACTGTCTGAGAAGCAGCCATGCATCAGTTTATCTTTCCTTGAGCATGTACCTATTTTCTGACTTCAGTGTACATTTTGTTTTGGAGAGTGCTCCACAGAGGGCCTATTGTATGCCTAAAGGTTAAACAGTCCTTATCCATTAGATGTTAAAAGCATTTTTCTTTCATGGCTATGCAGTGGAAGCACATGGAGAATGGAACTTTTCATTACCTTCTCCAGATGCTAAATTAGAAAGTGAGCCCTTAAATTCAGGGTATCATCTCCATTGTTAAATATAAGCATTTGTATCCTCTGTCATGTGTCTTTATGAACAGATGGGCTACAGGAATGAGTAATATTATGGGACAGTTGCTTGTTACTTCTTAGTTTTTTCAGAAACTTCAGTTGCCATACAGAAGGGCTGGCTATCATAAAGCTGGGCTAGTAATCACTAAGGTGGGCTCATAACTTCCCTGTACTGTCATCACCCAATGCTTCAGATGTTGCTCTGCAGGCAACTGGCAAAAGGATTTTGAGCCCCATGGGGTTCTTTGGGAATGGTTTGAGTGGGATAGGGGGATGAGTACATGCATATCCCAAAAGAGAGGAGCCTAAACATACAGTGAATACTATGAGGTAAAGGCTATAGTAGTTAGGAAATAAGGATGACCCCCTAAACATTTTGGAAGAAATTTGGGATAGGGAAAGGTGCAGATAGGGAAAGGAAAGGATAGGATGTTTTTCATTAAGATGAACACATGAAGCTGCTTTATACTGAGTCAAAACTCTGGACTCTCAAGGTCAGCATTGTATATGCTGACTGGCAGCGACTCTTCTGTGTCTTAGGTAAAGGTCTTCCATATCACCTGCAACCTTATCCTTTTTAAGTGGCGTTACCAGGAATTGAACCTTTCTGCATGCAAAGCCACCTTGAGCCATGGGCCCACCCAGTGTGCCCTCTAAGCTGAGTTAGTGTGAGCTAGCTCACAGTTTTTTAGCTTCCAGCTCACACATTTTTGTCTTAGCTCAGAAAGAATGGCTCCAGAGCAAACTAATTTATGCAGTAGCCAAATTGATCACTCACAACTTTAATGCCAGTAGCTCACAATGGGAGGAAAGTGATGGCGAACCTAAACAGCATGATAAAAAGTAGAGACATCAACCCTGCCAACAAAAGTCCGCATGGTCAAAGCAATGGTATTCCCAGTAGTCATGTATGGCTGCGAGAGTTGGACTATAAGGAAGGCCGAGGGCCGAAGAATAGATTCTTTTGAACTATGGTGCTGGAGAAGACTCTTGAGAGTCCCTTGGACTGCAAGAAGATCAAATCAGTCAATCATAAAAGAAATCAACCCTGACTGTTCCCTGGAAGGCCAGATAATGAAACTGAAGCTCAAATACTTTGGCCACCAAATGAGAAGGGAGCACTCACTGGAGAAAACCCTGATGCTGGGAAAGATTGAAGGTCAAAGAAGACGGGGACGGCAAAGGATGAGATGGTTAGACAGTGTCATAGATGCAATGAACATGAAGTTGAGCAAACTTCAGAGGACGGCGGAAGACCAGAAGGTCTGGCGCGATCTGGTCCATGGGGTCATGAAGAGTCAGACTCGACTGTGCGACTGAACAACAACAAGCTCACAAAGTAGAATTTTTGCTCACAAGACTCCACAGCTTAGAGGGAGCATTGGTTCCACCTCGTAATAAAATGACCTCAAAGAAAATAGGGATGGCTAAGCTAAAGAACTTATTTGTGTTGTACTTGACTTTACATAATTGGGTGGGGAGGATATTGTATAATTGTATAAAGTATAAGCTTTCAAAAGAAGGAAGTATATTTTTATGTGGCATGATGATGTAGTCTGTCTTGTGCTTGTAGAATAAAAGAAATGTCTTGTTACAGTATACCGTTCTTTACATTGAGGAAAATGCTACCTCTACAGAACTGCTCTTGTCATTCTCCCCAGAGAAGTTTTCTTGTTAATGTGCCCTCTCCTGATCAGACTACATTTAACTACATCTTGAAAAATTATTGAAAACTAACTTTCTTCAGGTCACCCTCACTCATGATCTGATGTATGTTTCTAGCTTTAGAATTTAATTAAAGAGAAAGTGGGTGGACAAGGCTGGCTATTTATACTTCTGTGACTGGCACACTCATACTGTCTTCACTTGCTCTTTCCTGGATGGATATTTTGATACTCATTAGAACACCACCTTATTTTTGAACCACTGTCACAAAAAAATTGCAGCAAAATCCTTAGGAAGTTTCTGTCAATGAAATGAGCTATTTTTCTACAATCATTAACTTCTGCTGAGAGAAGCAGCTCAGAATCCTGGTCTAAAGGTTGCTGGTTCCCCAATGCTAAGCTGTAACAACAAAGCAGAAGCACATGCTCTGATCCCAGATTTAACTTTCGTGGTGGTGACTGTAAAAAAGGCAGCAGATGATTACATTTATGGGCTGTTAATAGAGAAGGAAAGATCACACTGAAAACAGGGAGTCCAGAATGGATGGGTACAAAGGAAAAATAAAGTACAGACCATGAATGAAGAGCAGAGCACCCACAGAAGAGCAGTTATTTTCTTTGTGTGTTCTTATAGCACTTAACCTGTATGAATAAGAAGGTTCATGAGCACAGGTCTTCCAGCATATCATCAGACTGTTCCTTCATCCATAGCAACGTGTCTTTAAAACCAACAAGGGACACCTCTTTTCTCTTTCTTCCAGAAATGCTTTCACTAAATGATACTTCCCTTTCCATCAACCACCCCCATCACTCTCACATGGTGAAGTTGCCTTGTGAACTGGAATAATGTAGGGGTGAAGAGTCTGAGCGACGGTTCAGGAAGTCCATGGTTCAAATCATATCACTCCTTGAAAGCCCTATAAAATTCTCTCATCCTTAGCCACCACATAATATGTGGGTGTGTGGCTTTATTATTGTTGTATTGACCTATCCTAAAGGTTTGCTATAATTATTGCAACAGAATAATGTATGTGAAGCACTTTGAACACTCTAGAACACTATACAAATACAAAACATGTGTCCTCCACTGCTGCTTGCTTAAGTCTTATTATGCACACACGGCTTACTGCAGAGAGCCCAAGCAGTCAAGCCTTTAAGCTTGACTTCTGATTCAGTGTCCTGCCATATGCACCATTTCTCCCACTCCAGTGTATTCTGTGCTTTTATTCTGCATCCTACATCCATTTCCATTTGTATCCCACCCTCCCCGCGGGACATCCAAAACCCAGTTTTTCTTAATTGGGGTGGGACCATCACTTGTGACATGAAATTATGCAGTTTGCCTATTGCACCTGCACAGTAGCAACCAGCAAGCATCTTCCATTTTAAATCCTTTTGGTTCAGGTTTTCTGCATGCATTTTAGTGTTAGTTCATTGAATGGAAGGGAATGCTGGCAAAGTGAGAAAATCTGATTTGAAATTGGCCAGACTTTTTTTGAAAAACTTGACTACAAGTTGACTACAATCACCTGAGAAGCCCCATTTTCCATATTGCCAAGCACTAGGAGATGCTCTGCTGTGTTATCAGCCACTGTGAAAAATGGAAGTCACATGATCTCATAATATAGGGGAAAATGTTGAGTGAACAGAATGTACAGTAGAACCTACAGCCACTGGCATTGCAAGCTGTGATCTTTTCCAACATGTGTGTATGCGTGCACATGCATCCAACCCAAATTTTTCATTATTTGCATGGAAGGAAAGGGGAGAGTGGGGGCAGTGCACGTATGGGTGGATGAAGGGGATAATTGTTAAAAAAAAGTTACCCAGCCGCTCTTGTGTACAAGTTATTTCAATTTTTGTTTCTTTTCCCAGAAGGTCTTATATAAACGTTGGTATATTCCCAGGACAGACTGGCTGATAAGGAACTGGTATTGCTTTCATTTTTTTCCTAGTTGCAGTCTAGAATCTAAATTTAGAAGAGAAAGGGAATTCAACCCCCAAATCAGGACCATTTACAATAAAAGCTCCTTCTAAACTTTACCCTCATAATTTACTTTTTTTTGCAAGTGGCATGAGACTAACATTAGTCTCATAATGCTAGACTAATACTGCTTGTCAAAATAAAATTGAAACAATGGGGGAAAGTAACCAATGGAGCTTGCTCACCAATTAATAGCGGAAGGTACAGAGTGGGCAGAATGACTTCAATGTGGGCAGCAACTGACCTTTCAGGGCCAGCAAAGGGACAGGGGGGTGAAAATTCAAGGAAATATTATGCTTTTGAATTAACTTTGGCTTGGAAAGCAAAGCAAGGGGGGGAAATCAGCACAAAAGCATTCTCAAAAAACCCAGGGAAACAGTGACTGGAAAGCAAACTGTGTGCTTGGGGGGATCAATGTAGAATGGAAAAGAAAACCCAACAGTCATACACACTGAAAGCGAGGGGAATGCAGAATGACAAAGAAAACCCAACAGACATGCATGGTGAATATGAAGGAAAACACCCATGCATAAAATGCTGTCATGGGCTGGGGTGCCAGTCAAAGGGAGTCCAGAACAGGCCAAGGTCAAGAGCCAAGAAGACAGTGCAAAGTCCAAAGCCAAGCTGGGGTCAGGAGCCAGAAACACAGAGCCAAACAAGAAATCACTAACCAGAAGCAGAGTCCAAAGCCAAGCCGGGGTCAGGAGCCAGGAACACAGAGCCAGGTCCAAAGGTCAAAAACCAAGCCACAGTGAATACAAACAGCACGAAGCTGGCTTATTGCTTCCATGAAGAGTACTGGCCAGAGTGTGGAGTTAAATGCTGCTACCAATTAGCCAGCTGCATGTTTGTCCAGGCTCCTGTTAGAACTCTGGGCTAGATGAGCATCTCCCTTGTAGCCTGGTCTCTCTTTGCCTGGTTGCTAAGTTTTGCCGCAGTCGCTCCCTTAAATGAGTCACATGTAGGGGTGAGTCAGGAGGACTTTCAGCTTGCAGTTCTTCCTTCTTACCTGAGCCAGGTGTGAAGACTACTGCTGCAGGCACTTGCCAGCTATCCTCCTCTGCTGCTTCAGAGGGGCCAGCTGTGGTTTCTGCAGGCTCTGTCAGCTCATCCTCATCCACGTCCATGACAAAGGCCTAGATCTAGATTTAATGACATCCTGAAAAATAATATAAACAAATCCTTCATTAGCCATTTTAATCCATGTTTATTCCTTACTTTGATAAATAAGTTCCTAACACTGCTATAATTTTTTGTTTATATGTTACTTTCCCTGATGATGACCACCATATAGAGATGTTAAAGTTCTCAATACACTGTTCTCTCCATGCCATGTTAACCACAGTTTCTTATTCAATCTATGAGCATCTGAAGGACAAGTTGGTGATACAGGGAAATCAGCATGGATTTGTCGCTGCAAAGGTCCTGCAAAGACCAACCTTGTTTCCTTCTTTTTTTAATTACTTCATTTTTACAACATTTTTCCAATCCTTCTTTGATTGAGTGACAAGCTTCCTGGATCATGGGAACACTATCAACATAGTTTACCTGGATTTCAGTAAAGCTTTTGACAGGGTTGTCCATGATGTTCTGATGGGTAAACTGGAGAACTGTGGACTGGACTCTAGGATATTTAGGTGGATTGTTGGAGTAATTGTCAACAGCATTTCATCTGATTGGAGAGAAGAATCCAGTGGGGTACCACAGGGCTCGGTTAGGGGCCCGGTACTTTTCAATAGTTTTATAAATGATCTGGATAAGGGGGTGGAGGGACTACTAGTTAAATTTGCAAACGACACCAAATTGGGAGAAGTAGCAAACACACCAGAAGATATATAACTCAATGAGATCTAAACATACTGGAAAAGTGGGCAGATGTGAATAAGATGCAATTCAACAAGGATAAGTGCAGAACTATACATCTGGGTAACAAAAATGGGAAGCACACATACTGGATAGGAGACACACTTCTGGGCAGCAGTATGTATGAACAAGATCTTGGGGTGTGGGTGGACTGTAAACTAAATATGAACCATCAGTGTAACATAGTGTCAAAAGAAGGCTAATGCAGTCTTGGGATGTATCAACAGAACCATAACATCCAAACCACAAGATGTCATACTCCCAGTGTACATTGCATTGGTCAGGCCACACCTGGAGTATTGTGTGCAGTTCTGGAGGCCTCACTTCAAAAAGAATGTGGACAGAATGGAGCATGTGCAAAGAGCGATGAGGATGATTGGGGCCTGGAGATAAGACCTATGAGGAAAGGCTGAGAAACTTGGGAGAAGAGGAGGTTGAGGGGGGACATGATTGCTCTCTTTAAGTATTTAAAAGGCTGTCACTTAGAGGAGGGCAAGGAGCTGTTCCTGTTGGCAGCATAGGATAGGGCTCATAATAATGGGTTTAAATTACTGGCTGGATATTAGGATTATTTTTTTTACAGTAAGAGTAGTTCAGCAGTGGAATCAGCTGCCTAGGGAGGTGGTGAGTTCCCCTTCCTGACAGTCTTCAAGCAATGACTGGACAGAAGAAGAAGAAGAGGAGATTGGATTTATACCCCGCCCTTCACTACCCAAAGGCATCTCAGAGTGGCTTACAAACTCCTTTCCCTTCCCTTCCCCACAGCAGACACCCTGTGAGGTAGGTGGGGCTGAGAGAGCTCTGACAGAAACTGCTCTTTTTTTCAAGAACAGCTGTGCCAGAACTATGGCTTGCCCAAGGTCATCCAGCAGGTGCAAGTGGAGGGGTGGGGAATCAAACCCGGTTCTCCCAGTCCGCACACTTAACCACTACACCAAACTGACAAACACTTATCAGGGATGCTTTAGGTAGGGGGTTGGACTAGCTGGCCTGTATGGTCCCTTCCAGCTTTATGATTTTATGTTGTCATGATATCACAGAGGTACTCAGCTGAACTCTGAGCAGGAGACAGAGCTGCTAGAGGGGTGAGTGTTTTTTTACTTGCTTTCAGCTGAGGGGATTCAGCTGAGGATATTGTGTGGGAGAATTGTGTTTGGGAGTGTGTGAAAGCGCTTAGAGTTGTTGCAGAGTCCTGGCTGCTTGAGAGAGGGGAGAGTAAGAAGCATTTTTTGACTGTGATTGACTGTAATTCAGTATTTAAGAAAACACCTTGCCAGAGGCACGAGCTAAAGGGCTCTTTGCCTGTGGCTCTTAGCCTAGGGACTCTTAGACTAGGGGCTCTGTAAGAAGCCCAAGAAGAGCCAGAAAGCCAAGGCCCTAGGCTCTTTGTCTTCCCCGTAAAGTAATTTTCTCAGTTGAGGGTGGTAAGCAGTGGGGTACCACAGGGATCAGTACTCAGTCTGATGCTTTTTAACTTGTTTATTAATGATTTGGAGTTGAGAGTAAGCAGTGAAGTGGCTAAATTTGTGGATGATATGAAGTTGTTCGGGGTGGTGAAAACCAGTGAATTGTGAGGCACTCCAAAGGGTGTGCAAGTGGGCGTCAACATGTCAAATGGGGTTCAATGTGGCCAAGTGCAAGGTGATGCACATTGGAGCCAGAAATCCTAAATATGAATACACATTGATGGGGTCTGAACTGGCAGAGACTGATCAAGAGAGAGATCTTGGAGTTGTAGTAGATAACTTACTGAAAATGTCGAGACAGTGTGTGACTGCAATAAAGAAGGCCAATACTATGCTAGGGATTATTAGGAAGGGTATTGAAAACAGATCAGCCAATATCATAATGCCCCTATATAAATCAATGGTGCGACCTCATTTGGAATA